>NC_140991.1:315802254-316040421 GCF_052327205.1 Somniosus microcephalus
AAACTGAAAGTCTAAGCTCGGTTCTCTAAATTCTCTAAATATTTTATTAGTCCGATCTAAACAGACGTAACGGAGCTGGCGTTTAAAATTCTTGCCATAGTACTAATTAATTGAAAACTGAAGTCGAATAATTGAGTCTCTGCAATGTTGGCATTGATTTATTGCAGCATTCATTTATTTGAGGAGGTGTTGAGAGAAAGATGGATCAAAATATTTTGACGTGATTTTGGTTTTGGGCAGTGTGTAGACTGTCAGGATTTTTGAACTTAGAAGAGCTCATAGTGATTATATGTTTTTAGGTTTTTTTTTCATTCAAATATAATATTTATCTTGTTTTTTAAATGTTGCACTCTTGCGTTGAGTTATATTCCAATGCAGTCTCCTATGTTCGCAAAATTATAGAATGGTTACAGCACAGAAGGCGGCCATTCGGCCCATCAAGCCCATGCCGGCTCTCTGCAACAACACCTCAATTAGTCCCACTCCTCACCCTTTACCCGTAGCCCTGCAAATTTCTTTCCTTCAGGTACTTATCCAACTCCCTTTTGAAAGTCTGCCTCCACCACCCTTTCAGACAGCTCATTCCAGATCCTAACCACTCACTGCGTAAAAAAGTTTTTTCTTCTGTCACCTTTTGGTTCTTTTGCCAATCACCTTAAATCTGTGTCCTCTGGTTCTCGACCCCTCTGCCAATGGAAACAGTTTCTCTCTATCCACTCAGTCCAGACCCTTCATGATTTTGTACAGCCAGCCTTTCTAGTACCTCGTCTTTATCAATTGTTATGTTGCATTGCTCCACACCACAACACAATCAAATAAAGAAAACGGTTCCAGATTATTGCAGTCTGTTAAAAGAAAAGACTTGCATTTATACGACGCCTTTCACGTCCACCAGACATCCCAAAGTGCTTTACAGCCAATGAAGAACTTTTTGAAGTGTAGTCACTATTGTAATGTGGGAAATGCGGCAGCCAATTTGCGCACAGCAAGCTCCCACAAACAGCAATGTGATAACGACCAGATAATCTGTTTTAGTGATGTTGGTTGAGGGATAAATATTGGCCAGGACACCAGGGATAACTCCCTTGCTCCTCTTCGAAATAGTGCCATGGGATCTTTTACATCCACCTGAGAGCAGACTGGGCCTCGGTTTAACGTCTCATCCAAAAAACGACACCTCCGACAGTGCAGCACTCCCTCAGTACCGCACTAGAGTGTCGGCCTAGATTTTTGTGCTCAAGCCCCTGGAGTCGGACTTAAACCCACAACCTTCTGACTCCGAGGTGAGCGTGCTACCCACTGAGCCATGACTGACCTTAAGTAATATAAAGCTACACGTTGGAGCTGGGTTAAAGTTTTAGGTCCACAGTTAGCAAAATACAAATGGCTCTCCCCATTATAAAGGTTGTATGTGAAGGCTAGTCCGAATCAGCCGTGTGGAATTATGTGCTGGCAGTTTTCAGATATTGTAAGGGGGAGGTGGGAGAGGAGGTTAATTTGCTTTGTAACATGCATGGGTCGAGGGAAGAGAAAATCTCCTGCCGTCTGCTATTGAGGACCTTGAACTGGATGAAGTAGTACGTGATTGAAGTGCCACTGCTGTTGATTGGTATTCTCTTCACTGGAGTGCTGTTTCTGTCTGCTGCTGTACCACCATGTTTAGGCTGAGCAATTTCACCTGCTGTGAAATATTTATCAGTGACCTTTTCAAATGTATTTTTGCACTCTGTCTAAAGTGCTCTAAAAACCGTGTCAGTTCGCTGCTGGCGATGTTCATGCTTTCAGTGCTTTAAGCATACCACCACATATTACTGTGTTTAGAAACCTCACTGATTACACCCTGCAACATTTTGAAATTGAAGGAGCATCGGATCGAAATGAAAGGAAAAGCTGCTTGCATCTGTGAAGTTCTGGCTGCGCAACGTCTGTAGATTTTCTACCAGGGCCTATTCTTAAAGTGGAATAAACCCTACTTACCCGCATAAGAGATTAGCGTGCAAAGTTAAAGCACATGGGATTGGGGGTAAGGTACTGACTTGGATAGAGAACTGGTTGGTAGACAGGAAGCAAAGAGTTGGAATAAACGGGCCTTTTTCCGAGTGGCAGGCAGTGACTAGTGGGGTACCGCAGGGATCGGTGCTAGGACCCCAGCTATTCACAATATATATTAATGATCTAGACGAGGGAACTAGATGTAATATCTCCAAGTTTGCAGACGACACAGAGCTGGGTGGGCGTGTGTGCTGTGAGGAGGATGCAGAGAAACTCCAGTATGATTTGGACAGGTTGGGTGATTGGGCAGATGCAGTATAATGTGGATAAATGCGAGGTTATCCACTTTGGTGGCAAAAACAGGAAGGCAGATTATTATCTGAATGGCAATAGATTGGGAGAAGGGGAAGTGCAACGAGACCTGGGTGTCCTTGTGCACCAGTCGCTGAAGGTAAGCATGCAGGTGCAGCAGGCGGTTAAGAAGGCAAATGGCATGTTGGCCTTCGTAGCGAGAGGATTCGAGTACAGGAGCAAGGATGTCTTGCTGCAGTTGTACAGGGCCTTGGTTAGACCACACCTTGAGTATTGTGTGCAGTTTTAGTTGTCTTATCTGAGGAAGGATGTTCTTGCCATGGAGGGAGTGCAGCGAAGATTTACCAGACTGATACCTGGGATGGCAGGGATGATGTATGAGGAGAGATTGGGGTCGATTGGGTTTATATTCGCTGGAGTTTAGAAAAATGAGAGGGGATCTCATTGAAACTTATAAAATTCTAACAGGACTAGACAGACTAGATGCAGGAAGGATGTTCCCGATGGCGGGGGAGTCCAGAACCAGGGGTCACAGTCTAAGGATAAAGGGTAAGCCATTTAGGACAGAGATGAGGCAGAATTTCTTCACCCAGAGAGTGGTGAACCTGTGGAATTGTCTACCACACAAGGCAGTAGAGACCAATTCATTAAATATATTCAAGAAGGAGTTGGATATATTTCTTAAGGCTAAAGGGATCAAGGGGTATGGGGAGAAGGCAGGGACAGGGTACTGAATTTGGATGATCAGCCATGATCTCATTGAATGGCGGAGCAGGCTCGAGGGGCCGAATGGCCTACTCCTGCTCCTATCTTCTATGTCTATGTCTATACACATTTCCTAGCATCTTTTGAAAAGTCCCCAATTACATGAATGTAATTTTCTTCAAAAGAAAAATACTGAATATAGATGTAATAATACGATGCAACGCTGTAATAATATATGGTTCACTCAGTCAGAAATGTCAGACAACTGATCATTTTCCCCTTTGAGAAACAACAACAATAACTTGCATTTACTGTATAAAGCACCTTTAACGTACAGGAAATGTCCCAAGGCGCTTCAAAGGAGCGTTATCAGACAAAATTTGACACCGAGCCACAGAGATATTGGGACAGGTGACCAAAAACTTGGTCAAAGACGTAGCTTTTAAGGAGCAACTTACTAAATCCTACTGACTTCACATAAACCCTGCTTTATTGCAGAAGGGTGTGCTTTTTTTAAAATACTGCTTACATGAAGACTATTTTTCTAGTATTTTATGAGAATGTGTATTCTCTTAACCCGTTTTTACAATTCTTTATTGTGGGATCACATAATATTTTACCAGTTGCTCCCTGTTCCTACTTTGCACATTGTATATTTACAGGAGGGCTCCACGGCTTTGTTATTGTAACACTGCTGTTACATGATTGTCCATGGGTTCATTGGTTCAGTGCAATTTTGTTCAGAATTGCTTATTCGTTTTCTGTTAATGGTTTCAGACTTCAAGGTTGTCCATAACTGCTCAAGCTGTGTTCTAATCAGCCATCCCATCAGGAGGGCAAGGCTGAACATCAATCTTTCCTGGATGGAGATGGGTGGATAGATTTATTGTTTTTCATATAGTCACAATATGCTCCTGCCATTTGGAAAATATCGACAGTAGAGATTTTTAAAAAAAAAAGTAATTTTTTTTTTCATCAATTGTAATGATGTGGCTTCCTACATGGATGTCTCTCGAAAGGATTGCTTTCAGTACCAACTTAATTTGTACCTTGCAGCATAGGGCGTGTTTCATTGAACCCTCCGCAATACTGTGAAATTGTGAAGCTGCCGTTTATAGAAATAAATCAAAAAAACTCTTTAAAAGCTTGTAACGTACAAAGCAATTTTTATAACCTTCAAGTAATGAAAAGACAAAAAAAATGTTTTTGCAGAGTGTTCCACTGAAAGAAATTAATCAGCAAGCTGTGGGTAGAGTGTAAGCACACGAGATGTATATCTGGATGTGTTTTAAGCCCTACCCCACAGTGTGTAGGATGACAGTTGTGTCATATCGGCCTTAGTATGGTTTGGCAGTGGTCCAGTTTGCAAAGTACCTCTGTTGCTATAATTAGCTGATTTCTATTTTTAACAAGCCTTATTTGAAAAGGCAGTGAGTAATATAGAACCGGATCTCTAATGCTGGGAAGTCCGTGAATAGGCGGTGCACACACCCGCCCCCCCCCCCCCACCTCCCCAGAGGGTCTGGAAATAGGTGGGTGGGCAGCCAGCCCTCAACTGAGGAATGGTGAGCATTGTATGGAGATCCAAAATTAAGGGAGAGGAAAAGTCTTGAAAATAACTGTCAGGAAAAAAGGTTCTGAGTAATATTCAGCCCAGTGCTATACTGTTTGACCTATGACCTCTAACGTCAAGCTGCTGTTTTACATTTTCCTTCACCCCCACCCCCATTCTTAAATTTGTGCTACAGGTTCTTGAAGCTGAAAAGTTTAAATCTGTCCAATAATCACATGGGAGAATTTCCAGTTGCTGTTTGTGATATTCCAACCCTTTCGGAACTCAACCTTTCCTGCAACGCCCTGCGATCTATCCCTTCAGCAGTTAGCAGCATGGATAAGTAAGTACTGGGGTCCAATGCAAAAATTTGACGCAACATTTTTATGTATAATCATTGCAGGAAACTCTCGATTTACCGGCACCTAAATAACCGGAAATCTCAGTTAACCGGCAAAATTCAGGAGTAGGTTCAGGTAAGTTTTATTACTTGCCTTCCTCAATCTGTTGCTGTGCAAGGGTGTGGCTGCAGCTGTTGCTAAGCTACAGAGACGCTTGGAGCTTGTGGCCATTGTTCTGAACCTGTTGCTAAGCAACAGGGTTTGTTGCTTTATACGGAGCTCTCCGCTCCGTATCTTTTACTATAGCTTTCGGTTATCCGGAATTGTTGATGAACCGGCGTCCCGTCGGTGCCGGTTAAAAAAAAGTTTCCTGTAATTGGTTCAGCATTTTGCTCTTGAAGGGGGAACAGAAAGACCTTGCAAAGCAAGAGCCTCCAATTAAGCTTTGATGCTGGGCAGAAAGACTGATGGCTGTTCTTTTCCCTCCCCTCCTTTTTTTGAAATTCAGCCTGCAGACATTTTTACTGGATGGCAACTGTCTCGGTTCTCTGCCCCCGGAGCTGGGGAGCCTGCAGCAGCTGAGCTACCTGGGCCTTTCCTTCAACGAATTCAGAAACATTCCAGTGGTTCTGGCGAATCTGACCTCTGTGGAGAAACTTTGTATGTCGGGCAACTACTTGGAGACGCTGTGCCTGCAAAGTTTGTGCAGAATATCTCACATCAAACAAGTGGATTTAAGGTAGTTTCTTTTGCAAATTCGGCTGGGTTAACACATTTACAGGATTCGTCACAATACAAATCCATTTTCCTATTCTGAGTAAAACAAAGGCAACTAACAGCAAATGTGTTTGCATCCCTCTGAATCAGTAGAACGATCTAACATGTTGGTTTGAACTCTAGATTGCGTTAACCTCGACCTTTTCTGTCTGCATTGATAGTTTTGTTTTGTGTGCCAAAGGGCTGCTTTTATGAATGAAATTCAACAAGCATTATTCTCGGTAGTTAACATTAAATGCAGTGATTTGTGACTTTATTTGAGATCCTATGTACACAATAATGTTGACTCCTTGCACAAGATAGTGTTACTAAATGCGACCCAGCGTGTAATCCTTCAGGCTTTTCTGACTAAACATTTCTAATTTGTTTCACTGAGGAGTTTTCTGCAGAAACATTCACAAGATTGTATGAAATCTATTTTCAACATGCCCTCTTTATGGTGGGACTTTCTGTCTAGTTGTACTGTTTTTAGTACCGGAATCCTGCCCCAACTGCGGTTTTGCCATACGCGGATTTCACGTATACACAGTTTCCTCTCTGACAATTTTTGCCAACCGCAGCAGTGAATTTTGCGTATACGCGGTTTTTAATTTTCAAGTTTCACTGGTCACGCTTCCAAACACAAGACTGCATTCATCTGCGCCGTTCTTTTCAGCATAATTACTACCACGTGTGGCCTCGCTCCGTGTGTGTGTGTGTGTGTGTGTGTGTGTGTGTGTGTGCCTTCGATAGGAAATTAGATGTCGTTAATAGACTTGCCCGTCGTGAAAGTACAGAAGGCATTTAATATCTGGTTCGAAGACCAGAACCAGAAAAAAGCAAATGTTCATTCCGCATGGGTACGTAAGACGGCCCTTAGTATCTACAAGCATCTTACTGTGGCTGCCGGGGAAAGTGTAGATGACAAAGTTTCAAGCAAGTAAGGGCTGGTTGGAAAATTTTAAGATGTTTGCCTTGACTAACCTCAAGGTTGTGGGGGGGAATCGGCCGCTGCCAAGTTCCCGGAAGAGCTGAAGAAGTTGATCGCCGAGAAGGGTTACCTGCTGGAGCAGGTATTCAATGCGGATGAGACTGGTCTCTTCTGGAAGCGGATGCCTTCCCGAACTTTCATCGCGAAGGCTGAGAAGCATGCTTCGGGATTCAAGGTGGCTAAGGATAGGGTGACCCTTCTTTGTGCCAACGCCGAGGGGGACTGTTTAGTGAAGCCGATGCTGCTCTACCGCTCTTAGTCCCCGCGCTCTGAAGAGCAAAGACAAAAACTATCTACCTCTCTTTTGGCGTTCGAACCGCAAGGCGTGGGATAAGAACATAAGAAATAGGAGCAGGAGTAGGCCAATCGGCCCCTCGAGCCTGCTCCACCATTCAGTAAGATCATGGCTGATCTGATCCTAACCTCAAATCTTCTATCACTCTGCATCCACCCGAACCCATGTGATCTCCCGGGGGAGGCGAAAAACCAGATAAAGACCCAATGGCCAATTTGGGAGAAAAAAATCTGGGAAATTCCTCTCCGACCCATCTAGACGATCGAAATTCTTCCAGGAGATCACTCTGTCCCTATATTTTCTACAGTACTTACCTTCTGTAAAGGCGATCTCCACCCCAGCCAGGAACAGGAATAAAACCATCTCCTGAAATCTAACACAGAATTAGAACACAGTAGGAGCAGAACCAGGCTACATGGCCCCTGGGCCCACTCCACTACCCACAGGGCCATGACCATTCCGAACCGAGACTCATGTCCAATTTCCTGCCCGCTCCCCGTAACCCTTAATTCCCTTTATTTCTAGGAAACTATCTATTTCTGTTTTAAATTTATTTAATGATGTAGCTTCCACAGCTTTCTGGGGCAGCAAATTCCACAAACCTACCACCCTCTGAGTGAAGAAGTTTCTCCTCATCTCAGTTTTGAAAGAGCAGCCCCTTATTTTAAGATTATGCCCCCTAGTTCTAGTTTCACCCATCATTGGGAACATCCTCACCGCATCCACCCGATCCAACCCCTTCACAATCTTATATGTTTCAATAAGATCGCCTCTCATTCTTCTGAACTCCAATGAGTAGAGTCCCAATCTACTCAACCTCTCCTCATATGACCACCCCCTCATCCCCGGGATTAACCGAGTGAACCTTCTTTGTACTGACTCGAGAGCAAGTATGTCTTTTCTTAAGTATGGACACCAAAACAGTATGCAGTATTCCAGGTGCGGTCTCACCAATACCTTGTACAACTGCAGCAATACCTCCCTGTTTTTATATTCCATCCCCCTAGCAATAAAAGCCAACATTCCATTGGCCTTCTTGATCATTTGCTGCACCTGCATACTAACTTTTTGAGTTTCGTGCACCAGGACCCCCAGATCCCTTTGTACTACAGTACTTTCCAGTTTCTTGCCATTAAGATAATAACTTGCTCTATGATTTTTCCTGCCAAAGTGCATAACCTCACACTTTCCAGTATTGTATTCCATCTGCCAAATCTCTGCCCACTTACTTAGCCTGTCTATGTCCCTTTGCAGGTTTTTTATGTCCTCCTCACTACTTTCCGTCCCATCTTTGTATCATCTGCAAACTTTGATATGTTACACTCGGTCCCCTCCTCCAAATCGTTAATATAGATTGTAAAGAGTTGGGGACCCAGCACTGACCCCTGCGGAACACCACTAGTTACTGGTTGCCAATCTGAGAACGAACCATTTATCCCAACTCTCTGCTTTCTGTTAGAGAGCCAATCCTCCACCCACGCCAGAATATTACCCCCAATCCCGTGATTTTTTATCTTAAGCAATAATCTTTTGTGTGGCACCTTGTCAAATGCCTTTTGGAAGTCTAAATACACTACGTCCACTGGTTCCCCTTTATCCACCCTGTATGTTACTTCCTCAAAAAACTCCAGCAAAATTGTCATTACTGCTGCAGTCTTCATGGACTGGTTTCATAACTGTATTGTGCATGACGTGGAGCGGTACCTTGAGAGAAAATCTGGCCTTCGAGGTCTTACTCATCCTCGACAATGCCCCCGGCCACCCGCTGGCACTCCAATTCGCCCATCCTAATATTGAAGTTGTCTTCCTGCCTCCCAACACGACTTCACTCTTTCAACCTATGGACCAAGGTGTGATAGCCACCTTCAAGTCATACTACATACGATGCAGCTTTGGCCACATGATGGAGGCTATGGAGAATGACGCAACACTGACGGTGAAAACTTGTTGGAAGCATTACACCATCGCTGACAGCATCACCAACATAAAAGAATCGATGGATGAACTGAAGAGGACGACAATCGACGCCTGCTGGGGTAAACTTTGGAAGGAGGCAGTGAATGACTTCCGAGGCTTCCCTACAGTTGACGCTGAAGTTCAGCGCATTGTGAAGGTTCCGCGATGTTTGGGAGGCGAGGGGCTGGCCGACATACAGCCTGATGACATCGAGGAGCTCCTTGAGTCGCACGGCGAGGAGTTGGCGGAGGAGGACCTTGATGAGCTGATGCAGCATTCTAGTGAGGCAGAGGACGAAGACGAGGATATGGTGGAGAAGTCGAAGATGACAAGTGCCAAACTTAGCAAGGCGATGCTCCTTGCCAATAATCTCTCGGACCTCTTTATGGAGATTGACCCATTCTTGGAGCGTAGTTTAAAATTCCAGCAAGGTTTGGAGGATTTAATGAGACCATACAAGCAGGTCCAGAAAGATATTCAGAAAAAAATGAGTCAACCATCCATCGCAGAATTCTTTAAGAAACCGCCCAGTTGATCTTTTTTATTGTTATTTGAACGTTTATTGTTTTTGTTAGGTTATTGTGTATTTTATTTGTGTTTATTAAATGAACAAGCAACTTACATAGGCTCTGACGAGTGTTAATGCGGCCGCGTTCCCCCTAACCCCATTTTTCCCATAGGGTCTTAATACTTGCCAACCGCGGTTTTACCAACCACGGGGATTTTCAGGGACGTATCCCCCGTGGTTGGGGAGGGATTACTGTACAGTATATCCTTTAGTTGCTGCTAGTAACAGCACAGTATTACAAGCTCCATTTGCAACGTGCTGATTCAGTAACAACTAGGTACCCTCATAGTGTTTGAGACCAATGCATCCTGCAAGCTCCTTTGGATCTGGCCCATGAAACCTCCTTGCTGGTTACTTCCCCTCTCACTTTGGGTGCTATTATGCAAAACCAATTTTGACTGCAACTCCCAAGCCTGGAAGACTGGATGAGGCTGCTCCCTGATTGGTGAATCTTAACCAATCAGGGACCAGCTTTTTTTTTTTAAACCAGTTATCCAGGCGCGGAAACTTAAAAGACCAGAGGCTTCCACGGTTTCATGCTTTGGGAAGAAGAGGATTAGGGGAAAGGATGGGGGAATGAGGATGTGTGGAGTGTCTCACATTTCCTGTGTATGGGGGTTGTGCTTTGTACATGGGTGGGGCTTGCCTTTTGTGAATAGGGTTTCACTTTTAAGGGTCTTATTTCTTGCATGTTTTGGGGTGGGGGGGGGATCTTGCATTTTTTGTGTATGGGCGATTTGCATTTGTATGTATGGGTGTTCCAATTTCCATGCAGTTATAGGCAGCCCACCTATTGTCTTCACAGCTGTATTTGGCCCCAGCTGCAAAAGGTTGAACGCCCTTGCCCAAACAAATTGACTCATTTCCTATACCGCATGTCATTTCTATATCGCACAGTTTCTGCACTTCATAGCAGTGTTCTCACTTTATCTCATTACAATTTTAAATGTAGAATCCACTGTTACTTGCTCAATCTTCATTAAATTGTCTCATTTTATGATTTTCTTAATTAAATCTTGCTATATGTTGTTGGTCCTGTACTTCTATTATGAAATAACATTGGTTCGTTTAAAAAGTAGTCTTTTATCTAGCAACATGTTTGAAGTGTAGGAATAAGTATTTGACAAATCAAAACTCTCTTTGGAAATTTTTTTTTATGTTGTCCAATTGAATTTAGACTCAATCGCATCAGCAAGTTGGACGTAACAGATATGGATTTCCTGCAACACATTACACATCTGGATCTACGTGACAATAAACTGAGTGCCCTTGATGCCACCGTATTTGGGGATATTGAGGTTTTACACTGTGAACGAAACCAACTGACCAGTCTTAAAGTCAGTGGGTATTTTCTGAAGAATCTTTATGCTGCTTCAAATGGTATGTTTATACTTCCTAGCGCTGTACTAAAAAGCATGAAATAAAAACATGACATTCAGTTTAGCTTGCATAAGTATTTTTTGTGGCACAAAATTATGGCTTGTGCATTTTGCAGCACTCGTAGGATCTCCGTAGCAGTCTTATTTTGATCCACTTCAAATATATTCTTCCTCACCTTAACATAAGATTTAGGAACAGGAGTAGGCCATATGGCCCTTCAAGCTTGCTCTGCCGTTCAATAAGATCATGGCTGATCTTTGACCTCCACTCCAATTTCCTGCCCGACCTCCATATTCCTTGATTCCCCTAGAGCCCAAAGATCTATCGATCTCAGCCTTGAATATACTCAACGATTCAGCATCCACAGCCCTCTGGGGTAGAGAATTCTAAAGATTCACCACCCTCTGAGTGAAGAAATTCCTCCTCATCTCAGTCTTAAATGGCCGACCCCTTTATCCTGAAACTATGCCCCCAAGTTCTAGACTCTCCAGCCAGGGGAAACAACCTCTCAGCATCTACCCTGTCAATCCCCCTCAGAATCTTGTATGTTTCAATGAGATCACCTCTCATTCTTTTAAACTCCAGAGAGTGTAGGCTCAATTTACCTTATCTCAGACGTCATTCCAGAAATACATTGTACAGCTAGCTCCCCCAATGGATTCATTGATTGTGTTTTTTTGGTGTGGAACTAAAACATACAGACCAGGAAGGCCACAGGATCATTTTAACTGTCTCATGCCTTTTTATAAAATTATTAATTGTAGCAAAAATACAACATCTTCCTCAACTCAAACTGAGGAAAATATATTGAAAGTTGACTTTGTCGCCTTGACTATTGCTGATCTACGCACCTGAGAAATGCAGAGGATATCTCGCTGGTGATCATGGTATGGCAGTCATTCGATATGAGATGTCTTGGCTCATGATGTAGATGCAGATGAGTCATGGTGGACTTCTGCATGAATGAAAGAACCTCTTAAACGGGCTTACTGTGGATGTGGCATGTCGAATCTTTGAGGTCAAGCTTGAATTTTGAGATCTTGATCTTGGCCGTCAAGACATTAAAGAGGGCTTACCCATTTGGCTCAGTGAGTAACTGTGCCGTATAGACTAGAAAGGGGTTGCATCCAATGCCCTGTCTGAGCTAAGTTAGTGGATCTCTGCCAGGATAGCAGTATGAATGCTGTAATTGGCCTGGGTGCCCAAGGGTTAGGGGGTGGGAGAAAACTGACCAGCTTGCCTGCTGTTACTCTGACTTGGAAATATATCGCCATTCCTTCATCGTCGCTAGGTCAAAATCCTGGGATTCCCCAGCTAACAGCACTGTGGGAGCACCTTCACCACATGAACTGCAGTGGTTCAAGAAGGTGGCTCACCACCGCCTTCTCGAGGACAATTAGGGATAGGTAATAAATGCTGGTCTTGCCAGCGATGGCCATGAACGAATTTTTAAAAAATTCACAACCCCTGTTCAAAGTGTTTGTGAGGAGAGTAAGGAGAACCAATAAGTAAGTAATAGTAAGATAAGTAATAGAAAATTAATAATAGATAACAATTAAATAAGTAATAGAGAACTACAGCATGCAAAGAAGGTAGTGAGCAGTGTGGTGTAAATAGATTGTATGTGCACAGAGGGATCAGTTTGCAATTAACTTCAGGCTCATTAATCTGTGCTGCAATTTAGAAATATTGGGGTAAATTTTACAGATCGGCCTTTGCACCTGATTTGCAGCCTTCCCAATTTTTTGGTTATTAATTTTAATAACCAGAGAATTGGGCACTGACCTCCAGACCCAATTTTCTGATCAGTTCTCCTATCGAGCAAGGCTCAGTTGTAACGTTTACCCCATTGTGTCATAAAGAATGATCTGGTGTGATCTGAAACGAGGTGAAACCAAATATAAATGAAGCGGCTCGGTGATTTGAAGTGATGCCATAATAAATGGATGATTGCACGAGGCAGTATAATCAAAGAAAATAATGTGATGTTTTGCATTAATTTCCCATTTTTTTTTTGCATCAATTTTGTAGAAATAAGTCGTGCTTAAATCCATAATTGTACCCCCAACCCCATAAATGTTTTAAATCAAATCTCTCCTAATCCCTATGGAAGGAAGTACAAAGTCATTAGTTATGCCAGTGAAGATAATCACAGTTGAAAGTAATTGTTTTGGCATCTGTTTGAGAAATTTGGTAACACTATTGAATTACTAACATGGAAGGGAAAGCCACAAGTTGGATAAATGTTGAGTAAGGGTTGAACTGAAAGTATATTTGTGGAAAAAGCAGTGCAGCTTGTTGGATCACCAGCATGAAGTGACATTGAGTGTTGTAATCCCTGATCTCAGCCATTCTGCTGTAAGGAGCTGATGAGCAGCAGCGAGCCCCTAGATCGTGGAGAATAATCGAAATTTACAGCACAGAAGGAGGCCATTCGGCCCATCGTGTCTGTGCTGGCCAAAAAAGAGCTCTCCAGCCAAATCTCACTTTCCAGCTCTTGGTCCGTAGCCCTGTAGGTTACAGCACTTCAATTGCAAATCAAAGTACTTTTTAAATGCGTTGAGGGTTTCTGCCTCTACCACCCTTTCAGGCAACGAGTTCCAGGCCCCCCACCACCCTTTGGGTGGAAAAAAATGTCTCCTCAACTCCCCTCTAATCCTTCTACTAATTACTTGAGATAGCCAAAGGAATATTCATCACTGGGCTGCTGTCACACACCTCTCAATGGCCAGGTCCAGAGTGGTATTTGCAGGTCCCTGGGGAGAGGGTGATCTGCGCGAGGTGTGTAGTCCAGAGAAACCAGAAGAGGAGAAAATTAAAAGGGTAATGTACCCTTAAACATAAAAACAAGAGAGAAAAAAATAGATGTGTTAATATCATACAAGGATCTTTCAATTTAAAAAAAACTAATTGAATTATTCTTAATTTCAGAACTTGTATACATTGATGCTTATCCAGTCCCCAACAATCTCACTTTTGTGGATGTATCAAGGTAGGTGATTTGTAACAGGATAGCCTCAAAGCCAAGTTAGTTAGGAAATATTTCTATTCAGTTCAGCCTGTAAAAAGGGAATTTTGTTTTTTGGAGGGGTCAAGGGGGAGGACAGAAGCTGCATTTATGCTGCTGTTGTACAACTACTTTGGCATTGAATTTACACCAGTGTCAAAGTAAATCTGGTGCCAAACTAGTAGTATAGCATTAGGATCTACTGATTACCTTTGTTGCAGTTCCTTCAAACTTTCCAAAAAAAACGAGGATCTGAACATACATTCATGCTGTATCAACGGGTTTAATGGCTGGAGCTAATATAACACGAATGAACTCCAGTTCAACCCAGTCTGATGGTTGTTCCCTGGCCCAGTAGGCATGCATTGGTAAATAGATTGTACGGCCCACTTCCACTAGCTACATGTTCAGACAGAAGTGTTCTGGTTGCCTTCAAAACTCTGAGTGCAACTGTGCACGAGTGGGTTTAGACCATTACACTTGCACAGTGGCACTCAGAGTTTCAAAGGAAACTGGAGCGCTGTCAAAAAGTAACAACAGTTACAAGTGAGGCATTATTGAATGTATAAATGTCAGTTTTTAATCATTTGTTACTTACTGTATTTGCATTGCTTTGCTTGTGCAGAAACAGACTGGATAGCTTACCTGAATGGGTGTGTGATGGTAAAAAACTCGAGGTCTTGGACATCAGCCACAATCAGATCTGTGAGCTACCTGCAAAGTAAGTATTGGTTCTTGTATGGCAACTGCCAAGGGAAAATTCGGCAACAAGAACTTAACAATATATAGATGGACCCTTAAGAACCTGACGAAGGGTCCCAGACCTGAAACGTTAACTCTGTTTCTCTCTCCACGGATGCTACCTGGCCTGCTGAGTGTTTCCAGCATTTTCTGTTATTACTTAAGAACCTGTCACTGGCTAGTCAATAAATGTTATGCTTGGATTGAGATTTCTTTAAACTGCTGGTTTAAAAAAATACACAGTTGAATTATTCATTCTTCCGCAGCAACCTATCTAACTATTTGATCAGTTATGTCAGTAAACCAAAAACTTGAAACAAAAATATATAATGCCCAGTGATTTGACTACTGAAATGTCCTGCTGCCTGGGTGAAATGTGACCATGGACTAACTATTTTCTGCATACTGTGTATTTAAAAAAATTAAAAATGGGATGGCATTTTATGTTTGGGCCAAGTTATTTATGCCATGGTGAATGAACTTGCACTATAAGAGTAAATCCATTGGTTGTAAAGTCCTTTAGAATTTCCTAAGGACGTGCAAGGCATATTTAAATTAAAGTTCATTCATCATAGATGATAAAAGCTTGGATTAGGATTTCAGTAGTAATGGAGAGAGGTATTGGTGACAGACAGGCCATGTTACGAAGGTGGAAAGGAGGTGGTCTTGGTCATGGAGCAGATGCAGGGAAAGAATCTCTGCTTGGGACCAATGTTCCGCACCTCTTGGCGTGAGGTGACTACTGGACAAGTTCCTGAAGTCAAGGCTAGAGGCATGTAGATGCTGGCGAAAACTAAGAAGGTGGCTGATGTTTTGGGGATATTAAAACTGGAGGAAATTTCCAGACATCCATGCGCAATATCAGGCAGTCAGTGTAGTAATGACCTTTTCAATAGAAGAGGCAGAGTGGTAAAGTAGGGTCTCCATAGGCATACATGTATAAGCGGAATAAATGATAGAGGAGGGGACCAAGGATGGTGCCTTGGGGTACACGGGAGGTGACTATGTGGGCATGCAAGGCAAAACCACTGGATGGGATGTTATGTTTTCGTTGTGACAGGTATGAGTGGAACCAAGAGAGAGTAGGGCCACGGAGATGAACTGTCGAGTAGAGACATCGCAGGAGGATGGAGTGGTCAATACTTTTTTTTAAGTAACAGAGATCAGGGAGGATAAGGAGTGACAGTAACCCATGCTCGCAGTTGCACAAGATGTTGTTTGTGACATTTGGTCAGATGGAAGCCAGATTGAAGTTTTGGCGATTTTAAAAATAGGAGCATTGTTGCAAGGGTGACAATTGGAGAGGGGTAAAGGTAGAGCGTGGGTTTTTTTTGAAGTGGGATAGTAATAGCGGCAGTTTTGTGAGGACGCAGGCAGGTTGAATACATCAGTGGGCATGTTGCTGAGTAGGCCAAGTTGATCTGGTATGGGATTAAGGGAACAGGTGATTGGCTTCATTAGACGAGATGAGTTCAGTGAGGTGGTAGCTGGGGAGAAACTGCTAAATAGGATTTGGGAGTTCAATTGGGAATAGGGCAGAGCAGAGAGCTGGGGGTTTAGGAGAAGAAAGGAGAGATCAGAGAAGGCTGAGGCAATTTCATGTTGTATTATTTAGTTACTAATCAGTATGCTTCATGCCGTTGACCTGGTGATCTATTAAATTCCACTGACTAGCTCATGGTTAGTAAAGTTCTAATCTGATTGGACAGTCAGACAGATGTAGGAGATCTCAAGGAGATGTTTGCAAGCGGAGAATGGTTGAAAGGGCAGAGGTTAAACCAAGAGGGGTTGATCCAAGAGATTTAACGACCTGATCACCAGAGTGGGAACCAGGTGGCAGATGCTCTGCAATCTTCAATTTTTATAAATTGATCATCAACTTCCTGTAGGGATGAAACATGACCAACTTTCACTGAAACCACATCCATGTATTTAGGATTAACTCTTTTTGATGCTTGATTTCTTTGATCAATTGTGGCACAGCAATGTATATTTAATCCTACTGCTGTCCCCTCCATTTAAACTGCATGCTGTGTAGGAAAACTGCAATAGAAAATAACTTGTTTTACTAGGTTGTGGATTTTTTAATAGAAACTTCACCTTGAAAAGCCTTTTCATATCTTATCGCTGTAAATTTGATGTATTTATTTTTATAAACAGTGGTGCAGTAGAGCAGCACGTTGAAACATCAATGAGAAGATAATATTGAACATTCCCGTCCCAATTTATCATCTTTTTATGGCCCCCAGTAATACATTGTTGAAAGGAATTTCCTTTTTTTATTGCCCTTAAAAGTTGAAACTGCTGTGCAATGTCATTATGTTATTGTGATATTCTTGATTGTTCAAGAAATCGATGAGCAGTCGTTAGCACAGATCAATGATGGATGTGATTTTTCATTTATATTGTTCCCACTGGCCAATGAGTGTGCCAAAAAAAAACCAAGAAGAAGTGGTTACCACAGAAGCAATCATGGTTACCACAGACCGTACAGAAAGCTGCCAAGTGCCATCCACCGTAGGCATGCCTTTACTGGCATTGGTTCAGAGTCCTGTCAGTAAATACAACAATCTGGCTGGTTGCATGATCAGCTGCAATCAATGAGGTTACTAGAAAATGACACAAAACAGTCATATGATCACTATAGGGCAATTAGCTTTGCTCAAAGGAGTCACAAAGATTTGAAAGTTCATAAGACTAGCCAATGAGATTGCTCAACAGAGGGCACTTCAATTTTCTTAGAGATAGTTTTGCCAGGACAGGGTATAGAAATTCCAGAAACACATGCTTTTTGTGCATTATTGTATAAAATGTTATTTGCAGTTCCTTTGAATGACTTTTTTATTTTTGCAGCCCACTTAATGAAATAGTGCTAATTCAGTAATTGTGCTATTGCAGATGTAATTGATCAGGACAAAAGAACCAAGGGTTCACATTCATTGCCTTTTGCATATGTTGGGTTTTGCTGTACCTATAGTTTGTGTATTTCCTTGACTGCTTTTGACAGAGTTGATGAGAAGCATTGAACTCGATATTTTCAGGATGCTCAATATTGTGTGTTTGCTTTGTCAGGTTGTTCTGCAGTAGTAGTTTACGCAAACTGCTGGCAGGTCACAACCAGCTCCGGAGACTTCCAGAACGATTTGAGCGGACACAAGCAGAGGTTCTTGACATCCAGCACAACCACCTAACTGAGTTGCCCTCGAACCTTTTCCTAAAAGCTGACTGGTAACAAATACTAAACTACCACAAATTATTCTTGTACTTTATTGTATCTGACAATTTTCAGGAGGCTAGTATCCCTGAGAACTGACTTGTGCATTTAGCAGTAACAAAACATTGATCAGAAGCTGAATCCTGAAGTATTTTTGAGCATCGGTCTTGGAGCAGCGGTAGCACTCTTGCCTTCAAGTCAGAAGGTTGTAGGTTCAAGCCCCACTCGAGACTTGAGCACACGTAAGAAAGTTTTGGGTTTTCCCACCCCCCCTTTCCTTTTTTCTCTCTCCCACATGGCAGCTGTCTCTCATTCTGCCAGAACATTTCACACCTAATCTAGAGCCGTCTTTTGTCTCCACTCGTCCTATCACCATCTCGTCTCGTTTTGAATACCTCATAATGTCTCTTCACTTCTTTTGTTCTCTCGCAGCCCTGCCTTTCGATCTATTTCATTTCCTTTCCAGTTTTGAAAAAGGGTTAGACCCGAAACGTCGACTCTAATTTCTCTCCACGGATGTTGCCTGGCCTGCTGAGTTTTTCCAGCATTTTCTGTTGTTATTTAAGAAAGAAAGACTTGCATTTATATCGCACCTTTCACGACCACCAGACGTCCCAAAGCGCTTTACAACCAATGAAGTACTTTTTGAAGTGTAGTCACTGTAAATTCTTCTGTAATTCCAAATGATAGCTTGAAACTAATCCCAAGACCTGAATATTTAAGACCTCGTACTACTAATTACATTACAGACGACCAGTATTGTCCACCACTCTCTCAACTGTAGAGAAATGAGTATCCAAAAATTATTTTAAAAAGCCATTATAAAAAATGCTGATATTCATTGTTACCTTAGTATTGTAAATAGGTCAGTGTTGCAGTTAGGTCAATCAGTTGACTGTTCAGTGTTTATATATTCAGTGACCCGCTGAAGCACTAAGCGTTGGTTAAAAGATACAATTTTACAAAATTTTTAAAACATTAAAATTTGATGATTAATTGGAAACATTTTTTTTTTTCTCTCCCAACAGTTTGCGGTGTCTCAATGCTTCAGCAAATAAACTGGAGATCCTGCCTCCCTCCTGCCTGTCTGAGGAAAGTCACAGCATGTTACAGGAGCTGTACCTAACAAATAATTATCTCACCGATAAATGTGTGCCATTACTCACAGGTCACACTTGTCTTAAGGTCCTGCATCTCGCCTACAACCGACTCCAGAGCTTTCCAGCCAGGTGAGATTGCCCAGCCATCCCCTTGCCAAACAACACAAATACGGAAAACCCCTCTCTGTGTGATTCTATCCTTTGAGAGTTGTGTTCGAGAAAGCGGTAGTTGTTTTATGGACATATCTAAGGCTTTGGTAAAATATTGTTGCATCAAGTTATGGACGACAATGATTTTCACTTGAACACAATGAATGACTGGAGTAAACAAGAGGGTAGTTTGACATTATGCCTCACAATAATGTGAGTGATGCTAGAGGTAATGGATGGGCGGACGGTACATCTTCTGTTAATGAGAGAGCCATTTGCTCTGCACGCATTTGTCTATCTCCTACCTGCTGAATAAACAGCAACTCTATGTTAATATAACAAAGCTGATTAGTGTTTCAAAGATAAACTTCTGGACATTAACAGGTTCATTTAAACCATGCAGCCAATGAAAGTTTGTTTTTTCACTGTCCCAGTCATGTGCTGTGAACTGCCTCGCAATAGTTACTTGTTTGACCAAAGCAAATGTGGGTTTGGGGCAGTGATTTAGGGAGGGTGAGTATGAATTCCACTGTCCCCCAGCCCCCTTGGAGATGAACAGCACCTACACTTGTCCTGCTTCTTGTTTTCAAATCCCTCCATGGCCTTGCCCCTCCCTATCTCTGTAACCCCACAACCCCCCCCCCGAGATATCTGTGCTGCTCTAATTCTGACCTCTTGAGCATCCCTGATTTTAATCGCTCAACCATTGGCGGCCGTGCCTTCAGCTACCAAGGCCCTAAACTCTGGAATTCCCTGCTTAAGGGTCTCTACCTCTCTTTTCTCCTTTTAAGGCGCTCCTTAAAACCTACCTCTTGCTTTTGGTCATCTGCCCTAATTTCTCCTTATGTGATTCGGTCTCAAATTTTGTTTCATAACACTCCTGTGAAGCACCTTGGAATGTTTTTCTATGTTAAAGGCGCTATATAAATACAAGTTGTTGTTGTTGTAGCTTCCCCAAGTGCGTTTTATTCACACAGCTTTTAATCCATTGCTGTCTGATCACTGATGTAGGAGCAGTGTTTCTGATAATCCTCCTATTTCAGGTCAGAGAGCAGACTGCTAATTGTAAGTAAGATACGTGCTTTTCCTCTCAATATAAGAGCTGAAGTTTATATAAATATTTCTCACCCTTTTTTGCAGTAAAATGGCAAAACTTGAAGAATTGGAAGAAATTGATCTAAGTGGGAACAAACTGAAAGCCATTCCAACCACCATTATGAATTGCAGGCGGATGCACACTGTTATTGCACATTCCAACTGCATTGAAGTCTTCCCTGAAGTGATGCAACTCTCTGAAATTAAGGCAAGAAAATATTCCTCAACCCCCTTTATCTGCAGAGCAAAACAAATGTCATTATAACTATAACTAAAGCAGCAATGAAAATACTGATTTACTTATCCGCTGTTTCCTAGAAAACTTTTAGGGCTAGTATACCTAACACCATGGATCGTTCTGTATTTGTAGAGGTCAGAGAAAAGCTGACATTATCCAAAAATTATTTTGGATGATTTATATGTTCATTATTGTGCGAATTCTATGGTGCTAACTCTGGTTTATGGCATTATAACAGGGGAAAATTGTGATTTAAGCCCAACAAGCCTATCCCTTTTTATTGACTCAACCCAACTTTACCTTCCTTCTCAACATATCCTTCCATCCTTTCTCCAGAAACACTTCCAATTGTACGTTGAGCCTGTGTATACTGTCTGCATTAGTGGCCTTCCCTGGTAACTAGTTCCATTACCCCTGAATGACTTCCCTTCTTAATCCTAACTACCTAATTGTTCAAGTGGTAATAACCAATGGTATTTGAACCCGTTGCTACAGCAATTTTCCTGACCCTAAACGTCTCTCGTGCCCCAGCCTCCAGGAACGACCTAATCCCACCTGGTTTCATACCCTGCTTCTCTCTTATATTTGCCGTTTTCTTTTGTCGCTGTTTCAATTTAGACAGGAAAATGAGAAAAAAATATTCTTACCCGTGTGTGTACATGCATAGAAAAAGTAATAATGTCTGCTACATTGAGAGTATAATTTGGGCAGTTCAATTCAATCTGTCAACACAGATTTGAAATATTGAGCCTGGATTATGTTGTGGCACCTCAGCGTAATGAATTGACTATGGACTAGCGTTAAGAGGTATAGATTTAAAAAATCAATTCTTAACCTCCATTGCCATCAGAGATTGTGAGTTTTATCTGAGCAAGTTTGCTTAAATGTTTTTTTTTTGATGTATGGCGTTTCTAAAAGAATCTGAATGGAGTTGGATATTCTTAATTTCAAAGAAGCCCTCACTTTTTATATCTCTGTAATCTCTGCATCCAACAATAATAACTGTAGTTGATGCTGATGTAGGTCACTCATAGGATTAGACACAGAGATTTGCATATTTCAAATGAAATAAAACCAGCTGTTAGAAGAACATTATTCTTTAGTAGCTGCCAGGAAGACCATCCAGTCCATGTTTCATTTGAATCGGATATCCTTTTTATACAAAACAAATTTGTCACTTGGGAGAATTAAATGAAGGGTCAAGTTCATTTTGGATTTCTTTGTAACGGAATTAATTTTTTTTTAAACTGTGTGATTTCTATATTTTAACTTTACAAGGCCTCTTGTCTAATTCCACAAACTGGAAACGAGAAGTATGATTCATTCTGTAAATCATGGGATCAGGACTTTGTAGCTGCAGAGTAGTCGGAATTTTCTGTACAACTGTCATGGTAAGACAATGCTCAGAAACTAGGTCAAAACCAGTTAGTTCCACTGAGGGGATTGGCATGTACAATTAAAAGCTTTAACTCAGAAATGTGCTGCTCTCTCCTCTCCCTTTTTTGTGATAAATGGCATTTTACCAGTCTGTTCAACCAGAATTAAAGTTGTTGCCCCATTTGCACAATGGGAAGAAAAAAGAAGAGGGAAAGAAAGCTTAGCTGCATTCAATTTGTGCAAGAGTACAATTCATAAATCTCCTGGATTCTTGCCTAGGCAGTAGCTAACGGAATCTTGCATAACTCAGTAAGTATGGGAAGCAGGAGGCTGATGAACTGGAATCCAGCCAAACTCATTGCCTGTGTACTTCTTTCTGCAGTGCGTTGACCTGAGCTGTAATGAGCTGAACGAGATCACATTGCCTGAAAATCTGCCGCTGAAACTGCAGGAACTAGACCTGACTGGAAACCCCAGGCTGGTCCTGGATCACAAAACTCTGGAGCTGCTGAAGTAAGCATTCCTGTTTAATATTGTGTCAGCAATCAGTCTCGTTCTGTGGCCTGTGGCGAATGCTGTCTTTGAACTTTAGATTTCACTGAGCGTTTAAATGACTTATTCTCACTGAAGCATGAGAAAAAGAATGTATTTTCCCAGGACCGAATGCTTGACTGAAAAAAATATATATGTCGGATGCTTGCATTGAAGGTGAACTAATTAACTTTACAGAACTTCATGCAATTAGCGGACAAGACAGACAGACAGACTTGCATTTGTACAGTGCATTTCACGACCACCGGACGTCCCAAAGTGCTTTACAGCCCATGAAGTACTTTTTGAAGTGTAGTCACTATTGCAGTGTAGGAAACGCGGCAGCCAATTTGTGCACAGCAAGCTCCCACAGCAATGTGATGATGACCAGATCATCTGTTTTAATGATGTCGATTGAGGGATAATTATTGGCCAGCACACCGGGGATAACGGTGAAATAATGCCATGCGATTTTTTTTGCGTCCACCTGAGAGCAGACGAGGCCTCGGTTTTATGTCTAATCCCAAAGGCGGCACCTCTGGCAGTGCAGCACTCCCTCAGTACGGTACTGGAGTGTCAGCCTAGATTTTTGTGCTCCAGAATTAAAATGTTTGGAAACCACAACCTTCTGTCCCCAAGGCGAGGGTGCTACCAACTGAGCCACAGCTGACAGCTGGGTTCTTACATTTTTTTTACCCATTTTAAATGCTGAATTGCTTTTGCAGTATCAAATTGGAGCAAGAGATGTCATCATAGTTGACTAAAAAAAAATTAAATTGCATTTTTTAAAATTCACCTGAATAATGACCTTTATTCATTTTTTTTTTTAAATCTGCACAAAATTGTGATAGTCACTGCGACAAAGGAAACTTCAGATCTGGTATAAATGGTTGGAAAGCAAGGCACTTGCCTTGCACGCTAAATCGATAGATCAATAAGGCTGACTGGCTCATTCGACTGCTTGATGTCTGCTGAAAATTATTTAATTCTGCAACTCTCTTGTATAAACTATAAAATTCTAACAGGACTAGACAGACTAGATGCAGGAAGGATGTTCCCAATGGTCGGGGAGTCCAGAACCAGGGGTCACAGTCTAAGGATAAGGGGTATGCCATTTAGGACTGAGATGAGGAGGAATTTCTTCACCCAGAGAGTGGTGAACCTGTGGAATTCTCGACCACAGAAGGCAGTAGAGGCCAATTCATTAAATATATTCAAGAAGGAGTTGGATATATTTCTTAAGGCGAAAGGGATATGGAGAGACGGCAGGGACAGGGTACTGAATTTGGACGATCAGCCATGATCGCATTGAATGGCGGAGCAGGCTCGAGGGGCCGAATGGCCTACTCCTGCTCCTATCTTCTATGTTTCTATAAATAAATGATTGGGAGCTACCTCTCTATTGTAAAGTTGAAGCCCTAAAAAACATTGCATACGGTGAACTATCATTAAGCCAGATGGTATAAAGTAGAAGAGTTCGGGTGATTTGATCCTTGTGTGCCAGGTTCTGTAGAATTTCTATATTAACTTTGTCATCATTGTGCTTATTAAGAAACCTCTTTCAAAATTCTGCTCATAAAATGCTTCCACTGGAAGTATGGATGCAGTTTTTTTTTAAATCAAATAGTTTGAAATGCTTGATAAAAACATTTTTTATACTGCACAATGTCTTTTTAAATATATAAAGTGGTCTAATTGATTTGGTTTTTTTCTCTCCCCTCAAACCACCCCCCCCCCCCCCACCTTTTTCCCTTTATTCATCCCAGTAACATCCGTTGTTTCAAGATAGATCAGTCCTCTACATCTTTTACAGTCGGTGAGGCTCCGGGTGCACCGGCTGTGTGGAGTCACGGATATACAGAAGCCTCTGGAGTGAAAAACAGGTATGTTTGTGTTGTGGTGATTGCAGCAAAAAGTAATCGGTGCTATGTAAAGCGCGTTCTTCATCTGGTCCGAGAGGTTCTCATGTGAAAATCAGTTAAAAAGCAGTTTGGAAGTTACTGAAGAAACCAATCCTGGAAGCTAGGTCTGTCTGTTGTGATCTGGTCTGATCTTTGCAGAAGATTCTTTCCTTTGTCAGTGCAGTTGCTGGGATGCAGAAAGTAACTGACACATTACAACTATATAAGTTCCTTGTGTCTTCAGAAGTAAAGAGCTAGTGTCTTAATGGATCTTTGCAAATTCAAAGGCTTCTTTATCCTCCACTGAAGCAAGTTTACAGAAGAATTGAAAAGGAGAAAGACAGAAATGAGAGCAGCTTCAGAATATGAATATTCAAGGGAACTCGAGCCATATAATAGAATTTTAGTGACCATGGCAGTTCCTAAATAAACTATTCTCTAAGTTAAAACTAATGTAGTTGTCATTTTTAAACCACGGGCTGTTTTAAATAATTGGGGCATTTATTCTGAAGGGATGTAGAATAGTCGGTCTCTTCCAAAGGCTTCAGAACAAGATTTTATGCATTGCAATTAAATTGTTCCTTAGACTTTTTAAAGGTGACCCAAGCCAATATTTTGAGACGGTGCAGCTATTTTTGTAAAGCCATGCCTTGTAAATTTAATTGTGAAGCGATTTGGAACACTTGTTTGAAGTCTAGATATGCCAACCAGAAAAATAAGAGAATTATTTTTTTTTTTAAGGAAAAGATTGTGGGGAAAGGTAACAGAGTAATCTGATTTTATTTATTTCAAATCCAGGTTGTGTGTGGCAGCCTTGTCGGTGAATAACTTTTGTGATAACAGAGAGGCTCTGTACGGAGTATTTGATGGTGATCGAAATGTAGAAGTGCCCTACCTCCTGCAGTGCACCATGAGCGATGTTTTGGCAGAGGAACTGCAGAAATCGAAGAGCGATGAGGAATACATGACTAATACTTTCCTGGTCATGCAGAGGTTAGTAAATTCATTGGGAACCTGTTACATGATAATGTGCTGTTGTTCTTGGATAGCTATAGTGTTGCAATTTAATACCATCTTATTTGAATAGAGAAATTTAGTTGACTGTGGTATCAGTTGTCCAATTAGAGGCTTAGAGGGTACCTCGAATGACGTGATGTCTTGCTGCATTCACGCATATTCTGTTTGGCTGTGCCTATAATCAACTTTCTTTAAATGAGAAAATATATAAAACTTGAAACACAGATTTTCAATTTACTTTGACTAGTGGTAAATGAGCAAGTGTTTCATGCTAAAGAAAATAGTTTGGAAGCTTATTGAGTTCCTCACTCAATGTTTTTAAATGGTTGATTTATATTCAAGATGACAACACAGAAATAGTACAGTGCCTCACTGCATGCGGTGCCACAGAGTCATATATAATTCATTTTCAGCTGTAATCATCCATGCTGAGTCCATGGCCCCAAACAGTGGGGAGCAGTTGCACCCCCAGGAGGAAGGAGGGCAATCGGAGGCAGTCTCTCACCCTGACCGATAAATGTATCGCGGTACTGGCCGATACCTGAAAGATCATCCATTTGTCTTCGGACAATATAACCTCAAAAACTGAACTGAGTCAACGACTAAAGTGCTATTCTTGTGCATTGTTGTCGTAATCTAGTCCTTGAAACCTAGCCCAAGAATATGGCATCTACCAGCAAGGTGCAGGTTGTGTATGACTCATATCCTTGCATGGAAGGTAAGCAGGATCCAAAGACCAGCTGTGACGCAAATTATTTTCAATTGGACATTCTCACACTTTGCACCTGGTGGAGAGGGTGGGCAGGTGCTTATTCTGGGGTAATTACTAAAATCTGTCTAAGTGATGCATCAGAGCAGCTTGGGAATGCCACTGGGGAATGGAGATTATTCTCTCCACCTCTTCGCCGCGGGGAGGCACCTGACCTACACTTGGCCTTTCTTCACACACCGACACAGCTGATATCCAGACCTCTGCTTTCAGGGCGATTGCAGGTGTAAACTCATGAAATTGTGCTATTCTTTGGCAATATGTATTTGAACTGCAGCGCCACCTTAACCGTGGGAAAGATTTCCGCCGTTCTCTATAAAGAGCGTTGTGTATAAAGAACAATTGTGCTATAAATAGCATACAGCAGGAATCTGTTTCCCCCCCCCCTTGCTTTCATCAGCTCTCAAGCACTTGCTTCACTCCTTTGCTTAAAATTAAAGAGGAAAAATGAAAACCTTTAATTGCACACTCGAGAAAATAAGCATTTGTACTCGAACTGTAGCACTGAACACTTGCTCCTGTGTTGTCATGGAAACCAAAGACAATGAGTGTGTATTCCTGGCTGTTGTCCCAGTGTCTCTTCTGATTCAAGCAAATAAGACTCCTCATTAGTTAACAGCGCTCTTGACGATATTTAATATTCTAGCATAAAACCTCTGGTTCTTTCATTCTGGTCTTAACAATGCACTTTCTATGTATAGTTGTACTAAATTGTGTGTCAGCTGGAAGGTTAGGCAAACTTGACCTTTGAGTTTGTCCTTTAGTTCTCTACCCAGGTTTTGAGTGCTATACAGTGGGCATGGGCACTCGCTGGTAATTGTAAAAAGTCAGATAGCGAGGTGGTGAAGGATAGAGTACTGGAGCCCAGTCTTTACTTGCTCACAAGCCTTTATTCACAGAGACGTGCATTACATACTGTGCACCAGTGTCCCCTTTAAACTGTGCGGCCGTGCAGCACTCTGCAGGTCCCACGCAGCCGGTGAACCAGCTTTTAAATAGAAAAACCATGCACGCGTGGAATTTTGAATGGCCCGCGCAGTCCGTTAAAGGGACAGTGCGGGCCAAAAAAGAAATTACAGGGAACATTGCTGTGCACCTCCTGCCACAATAAGCTTGCAACCCTTCCCCAGCCTACTCCCATTTATATATGAGAGCAAGGGAGTCCCCAATTGAATCCCACCACCTGCATACAACTAACTCTCTATTCTTACACACCACTTAAGTACAATTAACAGTAATTACAGGTGCACTGGAGTTGAATGTACAATTATTTGATCCTGTGAAGATTTCAGTCGCGTTTTCCTGCTATAATGAAAATTGTAACAATGATTAGAATATGACCAATAAAACCGATGTTCTTCGCTCTCTCTCTTTTGAACCAAATGTCTCCCCTCTTTCCTGGAGATTCTGGCTCCTAATGGGGTACAGTTCCACAGGTACCCGCAGAGCTCCAGTTCCTCACCCAAGTGGCCATTCTTTCTATGGCAGCCAAGACACTGAGTGTAGGGGTGCTGTTTGACTACTAGGGGCATCACGCCTGATCCTATTCTTAACTACGCTTTCCAGCAGGGGTCACTATCTGGCTGATTTATCTCCCCCTTGCCCGGGGTGCGGAGTTCCCACTGGCTGAATTCAGCTAATTCAACACATGCTGGGGATCAAGCATGTATTCTTCAGTTCCCCTTCGCTGTTTTGAAAACTTTGCGTGTTGCACCTTGAGAGCTTCATAAAATAATTACAAGCTTCAGTTAAAACACATGGCTCATGGCGATCTACTTCCAGGTTGAAGGGGGCAAGAACAAAGCAGTAATTTCACCTCCACACACTGATCTGTCCTCCAAGGGAAATCCTGTGCATCTGTTCGAGGCAAGAAACTGGCAAATGTAGGGAGAGTTAACAAATTCTGTATTTAAATTTCATACACGTCCTTGTCATCAGCCCTGAACTTAATCTATGCAGCTCTACAGAATGGAGGAAAGTTTGTAGATAAAAGCGCGGAGATGCAAACATCTTTTGCTGAGGAGGATTTCTATAAGAGGTTATAGAGAGAGTCAGTTTTGGCTGGAAGTAATTACAAGGAAGTAATCTAATCAAGGGTTTCAAATGGCATAAACCATGAGAGCGAAGCTCAAGGATTTTTGCTGTAACAGTAATTTGAATCCCTCGATTAGATTACAGTCTTGAATGCACTCTGGAGTAGGTATAATTATGCACTATGAACTTTATAAGAAAGGTTTATTTTGTTCTGCGTTTGTATTTATACCCTCAGCAGGTGTCAGTACCAGCGTTGGCAGCTGTGCTCTGTGTTAATGTACAGTGATGTTCCAACAGCGGGATTACAGTCGCAACGTCATTATTGGCAATTTAGAGAGACAGAAGTTGTGGTTCATAACTGAGAAATCGTATTGCTTGCTTAAATCATGATTTTAACATTGACCAGAACTGCAGCTATTTCTCTCACTCAAAAAACACAATTATTGTCTTCACAGTACATGTTTAGTGAAATTCTCAGTACCACACATTCTGAAACCTAATAATTCTACACAATTCACCACAGAAGATGTTTCAAGTCAGTGGTATCTAGGATTCATAGACACTTTAGTTCTTCCTTGTCTGTCAATATACATTGGGGAAGATTTTTGCTGTGTGCAATTTGAAGCAAAATTGTAAGTGCATTCTTTATACGCTAGTATACAATTTTTCTGCTCATCTCCACAGATAGAAAGAAAGACTTGCATACCGCCTTTCACGCCCACCGGACATCCCAAAGTGCTTTACAGACAATTCCGTACCTTTTGAAGTGTAGTCACTGTTGTAATGTAGGAAACACGACAGCCAAGCTCTCGCAAACAGCAGTGTGATAATGACCAGATCACCTGTTTTAGTGATGTTGATTGAGGGGTAAATATTGGCCCCAGGACACCGGGGAGAACTCCCCTGCTCTTCAAAATAGTGCCGGGCGATCTTTTACATCCACCTGAGAGGGCAGACGGGGCCTCGGTTTAACGTCTCGTCTGAAAGTTGGCACCTCCGACAGTGCGGCACTCCCTCAGTACTGCATTGGAGTGTCGGCCAAGATTTTTGTGCTCAAGTCTCTGGAGTGGGACTTGGAAGCACGAGTGCTACCCACTGAGCCACGACTGACATTAAGTTCATGGTTATTCTGCAGCTTGTGGTAACATTGCATTTCTTTTGTAAGAAAACATGCATCATCCATTATGCTTGTCATGTATGGGGTCTTTCACGCTAATTTTTTGAAAACTTTTTATTGGTACCTCTTAGCTATTTGATGCCTCAACAATCCAGTCCAGTTCTGTTAATGATTTTATTTTTTTTCTTTCTAGGAAACTTGGAACTGCCGGACAGAAACTGGGGGGCTCCGCTGTGCTTTGCCACATAAAACATGATCCTCTGGATCCCAGTGGTTGCTTCACGCTGACTGCAGCCAATGTGGGAAAGTGTCAAGCCATCCTGTGCCGGGATGGCAAGCCGTTGCCTCTCTCCAAGCTGTACACTGTCCGCTGCGATGAAGAATTAGAGAGGGTTAAACAGCACAAAGCTATTATCACCGAGGTAAAATATCCCAGTACTCTGTTCTGTGAAGCTAAATTACATCCCGGGCAGTTTTCCAAATGGCCAAATTACTGCAAACTGTTTACAGCCTTTCAGTAGTTTTCAATTACTTCCAGATTATATTCTTAATATTGATACATTTTGTAGCTTGTAATTAACTTTCATGTGACTAGGTTTTTAATTCTTTAATGCGTCTGGCAGAGTATGCATTTTATATGGCAGGATCTGCTGGTTGTCTTGCTGAAATGCCCAATGCAGCAGCTTCCAAGAGGGCAATTTATAAACTCGGAAATAATTCATGAAAATGATGATGTTCCGAAAACTGATTTTGCACCTTAATGTGATAAAAGGAGCAATGGCTCCAGTAGTCTCTTGTGTAATGAATAAAGAGGGAGCTTGCATCTCTCCACTGTTAAAGGAGTGATGGGTCTTAATTGGCAGCGTGGGTGGTGGGATTGCTAATATTTGAAGTTAACAAATAAATTCTGTTTTTTTTTTATTGCGTTAAATTAGAAAGCAAACTAATTAGTATTCTCTCTCCTCTCTAAGGCTGAGCAGCTGTGGCTGTGCATATCTACTCTGCTCCAGCCTGGCTCCGTTTTCTGTGCAGTGAGGGACACCATAGACTGAATATCATATCCCTCACTTCAGCTGACCCAGAGAGAAGTACATATAGAATCATATAAAATGACTCGATTTTAGAAGAAATGCATGTGCTTTTCATAGCTCTCGTATCGGAGCGATTTCCTCTAATCCCATTTGGAATTGGAAGGAATAAGGAATTGATTTTGTGCTTTGAAACAATTAAGTAATTGTTTTAAAAAATTGCCCTCGTGAGGAATGTGGGCATATTAAATTGTATCTGGAAAAACGTAGGGGGGGAAAATGTTTGGAATTGATTTCAAAATAAAGGCAGGCTTGAGGCCATGGATAGTGTAGCGGACTGGATTACAGTTCTTTCACTTTTTAAACCTCGATTCTTCCTCATTCTTTTGCCCTACACCGTTAAATAAGAACTGCCATCATCCCACCAGGGAAAAATCACCTAGGATAACTGTCTCTTTATCAGCCCTCATTCTGCTGTGTGACAATCTCCTAGCCCTGTCCTGCATTAGACGTCAGTCTCTTTCTTCCGCTGGTTAGATCTGTTGTCTCCAGCACAGAGAAAGTTCAGTTGTTTTATTCGTTTCTGTTTAAGAATTTTAAGTCTCTCCTTTTAGTTCCTGGTTGTGCAAAGGGGAAGATTCTCAAATTTCTCTGTTATATAGTTTCACTTGTAGCTGTGTGCTGTTCTACCAACGCAATCTTGAGCCTTGGTCTTTTCAGACCTACCTTGATCAGGTTGACTCCAAATGATCTCAGCCCTGCAATAAATGTCTGCACCTGGTTTCAGAATTCGTATCGAATGTTGGGGACCCTTCCTGGCCACAACATCTCCCACCACTGCGTGAAACCTGTTCCAGATCCGGCACATGATCTTAAATTAATCAAATCGTTCACTGGAAAGGAATACTGGCCCCCTTCATATCCAAGCTCAGTTCACCTTGACAGAGAATTTGCGATTCCATTATGGCAGGGCAACCTTCCATTCCCAGACCTTAGATCCAAAAGTGAATAGGAAGGCGTCAAGCCATGTTGTACCAGAACGCTTTGGGGTCAGCTCCCAGATTGGTATGGACAACACTGGCACTGACTGAATGACCAGAGCATCACCGTACTTGGCTCGTGCTAAGTTGCATTGCCAAATTGTTGCACTACGTGAAGTAGTCATCTTAGCTCCGAGACCGGCATCAATCAAAGTTGATTCCAACAAGTGGAGCCAGACATAAGTCCAACTATGGGAAACGGAAAAATAAGGTCAAGGAAGCCTAGCCCCTCTCTCGTTCCCTTCCCCTCCTCTCTTCAAAGAAACCTCTCCCCTCTCTTTCACTCCTCAAGGGCTCAGCCATTGGCAGCATGTCCCAACATCTAGCAGCCATAGGAATCGAGCTGCTGCCACAGCAAGTGTCCCAGTAGGACCAGCCCCAGAAATCCTTGACCCAAATACCAGTGCAGATATTAGTGTGGTTCAATGCTGAGTACCAAAGGCAAGTGAATTTTTTGCTGAAAGGCAAAGTGAGGTTCTCCTATTCTTAGGAAGGAGGATGATGCTGACAAGGGAATGGAGGAAGAACTAAGATTCTTCTAACACACAGTGCAAATGCCAAATCAACGTGCAGAGTTGTAACAATTCCAAATGAATTTTCTCAATGCAGCTGCTAGAACAGCAAATCAAGTGAACATGCTGTGAAAGTTCAGCAGTTTTAGAACCATAGAATAGTACAGCACAGGAGGTGGCCATTCGGCCCATCCAGTCTGCACCGGCTCTTTCGAAGAGCGATCCAGTTAGTCCCACTCCCCTGCTCTTTCCCCACATCCCTGAAATGTTTTTCTCCTTCAAGTATTTATCCAATTCCCTTTCGAAGGCTACTATTGACTCTATCCACCGCCTTATCAGGCAGTGCATGCCACATCCTAACCACTCGTTGCGTAAAAAAGTTTTTCCTCATGTCGCCTCTGGTTCTTTTGCCAATCACCTTAAATCTGTGCCCTCTGGTTATCGACCCTTCAGCCATTGGAAACGGTTTCTCTTGATTTACTCTACTAAACCCTTCATGATTTTAAACACCTCTATTAAATCAAAATAGAGTACAAAAGCCAGGGAGTTTTCTGCCTGAACTTCAGCATAGAATCATAGAATGGTTACAGCTCAGAAGGAGGCCATTTGGCCCATCGAGCCCGTGCCGATGCTGTTGATACTTCCTTTTACCAGAAATAAGCGGTTCACGTTCAGCTTCAATTCTCCTGAATGCCACTTGTGGCTTGGCTGATCCAGGGGCCTCACTTTCTGTCTCGACGAGTAGCGGAGCACAGGCAAGCAGGTGTCCTTCCATGCCTTCAGAAGTATGATCCTTGCAACTGAGAGCGCCTGGCAGGATGGACTGCAGGTGGTGGTACAACACCAAAAAAACCTCGGCATCCTCTCCCTCCACCTGAAACAAGTGACACCGAGATACCGAGTTCAAGTGGGTGGGAGGAATTTTTTTTTTTTTTAATTCTCCAATTGGAGTTGGTCTCATCTGGTCGAGAGTACGAGGGCTTCTTAATGTGCCTGTTGTGATCTCCCCTGCACTGATTTTTATTGATGCCAAAATCTGAACCGGCTTCAGGTTCCGAGTCCAAGTTCTGGGTAACTTGTATTTAACCTGTTTTTCTTTTGGGGAGTCCTTTAATACACACACCCTCCTGTTGCTCAAAGCGCATGGGGAAGCAGAAAAGGATCTTTTTTTGATGTTTGCCTGTATTAGATGATTATCTATTTTGTTTTCCTAGGTTAGCAAATTGTAGATTAGACAACACGTTGATTTTGTGCTGTGGCCTCTGACTAGGTCAGCATGCAGAGGAGGATTCCATGAACATAATCCATAGGGAATCGTTCTCAAACAATCTGTATGAGATGGCCTAAAGGTTCCAGCTGTGAGACTTCTACCTCCTGTTTAGGCATTGGCCCGGAATTTGCGGTCGAGATGATGGTGAACCGTCATTTCACCTTTGAAACTGAGCGCAACTTTAGGATGTAGCGCATGCACAGTCAAACGCGGAAATCCTGAAGTTGCGGTCAGTCATTCACTGCTCCGGATACTGGCTGGGCTGTGCCCCCAACCCCAAAGAGCCGGCAATTCAGCGAAATAGCTCAGATCAGGGAAACTGACGCAAACTTCATCTCCTCCGCAGTAATACCGCTGTTAAATTCCCCACTAAAAGTTGGACCCTTTCGGATTAGGTGTAACTGGGGTTTTAAGTGTATTGACTGCTAAACACAGGTTAGGGCCCTGAAAAACTAACTTTAATTTTGTGCAGTGTCAAATTAATCCATTTTAATAAAAAATTTAAAATTTTAAGAAACTATATTTTTTTTAAAATTTTAAAATTTAAGTTTGCCCATCTTTATTTTGGTTTACCTTTTCCCCATGTGAGAGCCCAAATCTTTGTTTTGTTCTCTGTTTTTAAAAAAATGTAAAAGTTAGAATCAAAGGAGCTTACTTACTTCCGGTTGCCTGTCATTTTAATTCACCGCCCCATTCCCACTCGGATCTCACCGTCCTTGGCCTCTTGCATTGCTCCACAGAAGCTCAACGTAAACTCGAGGAACAGCACCTCATCTTCCAATTAGACACTTTACAGCCTTCCGGACTCAATATCGAGTTCAACAATTTCAGATCATAACCTCGGCCCCTATTACATTTTTACTTATATTTTTTATCCACACCTTTGTTTTGGTTCCCCCCCCCCCCCCTTTCCTTTTTTTCTCTCTCCCACATGGCAGCTGTCTCCCATTCTGCCAGCGCATTTCACACCTAATCTAGAGCTGTCTTTTGTCTCCACTAGTCCTATCACCATCTCGTCTCATTTTGAATACCTCTTAATGTCTCTTCTCTTTTGTTCTCTCCCAGCCTGGCCTCTTAATCTATTTCATTCCCTGTGCCTCTTTAGTCTTGATAAAGGGTTTTGACCCGAAACGTTGACTCTAATTTCTCTCCACGCATGTTGCCTGGCCTGAGTTTTTCCAGCATTTTCTGTTGTTATTTTGAGCTTACTTACTTCCTTGTTTGTGGTCTGAGAGAATTCTGCATTTGATTGGCTGCTTAGACAGCTTGTTCACGTCACAGCAGCTCGCACTGTGGGATTCCCACTAAACACCATTGATTTGAATTACGTGTTGGAAAACCCCAAATTCTCGACCGAGATCGCCAGATCCTTGTGCGAAGCTTATTTCGAGGCCAGTGGTGAACATCTTTGCTTCGCCGCTGGCTGCAAATTACGGGCCATTATTTTGTGGCATATTTAATTTAATCAGAATATCGATGAATGGAGGTGAATGCCGGATTATCAGGCACATCTACAGTAGGCGCTGACTTTTTTTTCCCCCTGCCCCAATTCAAAGAAACATAATTTTAGCCCAACCTTCCAGCAGGAAACGGACGATCGGGTGCAATGCTTGTTGTCCACACTGCCTGGTTTTACTCTGTTAAATTCAGTGATGTTTAATATTGGGCAGTGTGTAAAACCAGTGCTCCACCCGATCCTGTGGGATTCCCGCCTGCCGAGTTAGCTTAAAATTACCCCCTGTAATTCACAAAGATATTTAATCTGGAAATTCTCCTTTTTAATTAGTCTGATTTCTTCACGTCCTGATTTCTGAGCAATTGATGACATTAAGAAGTTATTGTTGCTGATAGTTTTCCCAAATACTCACTCACTGTGTCCAAATTTAGGAGGTAAACAACTGCAGTTAGGATTTAGCTGTAATCAAGACAAAATGCTGGAAACACTCAGCAGGTCGGGCAGCATCTGTGAAGAGAGAAACAAGAGTTAACGTTTCAGGTCGATGACCTTCCATCAGAACTTCATCGACCTGAAACGTTAACTCTGTTTCTCTCTCCACAGAGGCTGCCTGACCTGAGTGTTTCCAGCATTTTCTGTGTTTATTTCAGATTTCCCGCATTCTCGCAGTATTTTGCTTTTGTATTTGGATTTAGCTGTGTTTTATTTTTCTGTTTTCGTATTGGCTACAATAAAGCACTTTATTTTATGAATGTTAATCTGTGTAATTGCTACACCTCTTATCTGCCATTCGCATTCTTGCTCTGAAATTAATATTTTACCTTTTTTATTGCAGGACAATAAAGTCAATGGGGTGACTGATTCTACAAGGATTTTGGGCTACACATTCCTTCATCCATACGTCGTGCCTCGGCCTCATGTTCAGTCTGTTACCCTCACTCCACAGGACGAGTTCTTCATTCTGGGCAGTAAGGGACTCTGGGACAGCATCTCCTACGTGGAAGCTGTGGAATCTGTGAGAAACGTGCCTGATGCGCAGGCTGCGGCCAAGAAGCTGTGTAGCCTGGCCCAGAGCTACGGGTGCAATGACAGCATCAGCGCCGTGGTTGTCCAGCTGAATGTTAGCGAGGACTGCTTCTGCTGCTGCGACATGAATGGCATACCACCTCCCAGCCCGGGCATTTTCCCTCCATCGGTAAATGTAGTTCTAAAGGACAGGCCGCCAGATACCTTGGGGATGCCATCTTCCAGCAGCGGTGTCGCCTCCGAGATCAGTAGCGAAATCTCCACCTCTGAGATGAGCAGCGAAGTGGGCTCGACGGCCTCCGACGAGCCTCCCCAGGTCACCATGAATGACGGAGGCCCCATCTTCCATGGCGAGCAGCGATGTATGCTGCACCCAGTCTGCCTGACCAACTCGTTCCAGCGACAGCTCTCCAGCGCCACCTTCTCCAGTGCATTTTCAGACAACGGACTGGACAGCGAAGACGAGGAGCCCATCGAGGGCGTCTTTTCCAATGGCAGCAGAGTGGAGGTAGAGGTTGACATTCACTGCATGCGGATAAAGGAAAAAATGTCTTTGCATTCAACTTCTGACGCATGCGACGAAGGAATAGTTATCAGCGCAAATGAAGATGAAAACTCTGAAAAGATGCTCCTCCTTAAAGTTCACGGTGAAATCGACTGGCTAGGAAATGACGAGAACAAGTTTGAATACTCCACGACGGGGACTATTGGTCGGAGGCGCGGAAATGGTTCTGTGGCGCCCTCTGAGAAGAGCCACAACTTGATCGAGGTGGCAGCTGACGCACCGATGAAAAAGAGTGGCGGTTACTTTGCCGCCCCTGCCCAGCCTGACCCAGACGACCAATTCATAATTCCCCCGGAACTGGAGGAAGAAGTGAAGGAGATAATGAAACAACACCAGGAGCAACAGCAGCGCCAGTATCAACTGGACCAGCTCCCAGACTGCTACGACACACCTCTATGACCAGGAGGAAAACAATTGCTTTTATTGAATTTGAGCCTTATTTGCTCAAGGAACTATACTTTTAAATTGAGACTGTTCAGATATCAAGAGATTTTGTCCCACTTTCTAATCTCCCCCTCTCCCCCCCCCCCCCCCCCCCCCCGCTGCCAGTTACACACACACACTAACGTGCTGCCATGTTTTTTAATCATCATAAATTTGTCTGTTACTGATTAACCAATTAAGATACAAATAACAGATTAACATTGGTTTTCCTATAGCGTATCATTTGTACAAGGTGAGGACATATTTAGTATATTGCAAGCAGTCAGTTTTCTTAAACTATTGAGTATTTGTTTTTAAAAACCAGAAAAGCTTAAGTATTATGAATGATTGATTCTAGTTGATGCTCTAAATGTGGTATTTCTAAAAACATTGGCTTTTTAAAGCGAAAGTCATAGAAATTTGTAGACTTTAAAGACTAACTCCTAGGAGTTGCAAACTCGTTAATGTGACATAGTCACCGAGATTTACTAATCTTCTCTGAGAGAACAGTTGATTCACAGATTATTTGTAAATAGTTTAAATGTTGTATAGTGATAAATACAGTGTTCCACCTGCAGAGTCCTGTATCTGGGAAAGAATGAAGAAAAGGGGCATTAAAAAAAAAAAAAAAAAAAAAAAAATTCCCCTCGTTGCAACTTTAAGAAGGTAATGCGTGACTGGATATCGGTGCGATTACTTCCTGGCCATGGCTTTTCTTTCAAGAATCACTCTGTTTTTTGTCAGCTGGCCTGTTTTCACACCTGAATTTCTGCTCTTCCATTTCTTCTGCCATTCACCAGCACAACTGTACCGACGACGTCACAAGGAAAAAAAATTATATACAAAGGACTCATGAACAGATATGTTAATACATTTTTGTTTAAAATAAATCTACAATTTGAATAAGCCTGTATGGTTGATTTTTAATTAAAAAAGTAAAACCCCAAGGGGTTCCATTTGAGTCTGGGTTCAAAAATTAAAAAGTTTGTTTCCTGGCATAAATGGGTTAGCATCAGAACTGAGCTGCTAACAAGTAAAGATGCATGGTTCAAAACTGCTTGTAATTCAGCACATGTTGGTAGTTTTAGGCTATACATGTAGACCCAGAACTTCGGGTCTCCACGGGTGAGTACGCACGGGGTACTCACCCGTAAGCCCAATGGAAGTGCCGGTTTCATGCATGCACTGCGTATGCGCAGGAAACCGGCACGTCCGTTCCCCTGAAAGCAGGGGTTCAGAGGTCAAACGCATGCGCAGGAGAGGCAGCGTGTGCGCATCGAACTTCGTTTTTTTTTACAGGTTTTCCCGGAAAGGTAAGTCTCCAGAAGTTAGACATTTAAAAAGCAGTCGCAAGGCCTGCTTTTTACAAGGTACGTGCTGAATTAATTAAAATTAAAACATTTTTTCCACAGGTTTATTATTTTTAAATACTTTAAAGAAAGGTAAGTTTATTTTTAGCCTCGTTAGAAAATGTAATTAATTTTTTCAAAAATTTAAATTATTGTTTAAAATAGTTATTTCATGTAATTTATAGTTTATTTAAAAAATGTGATTTTTTAAAAATTTATTTGAAGATTTAGTGATGTTTGGGGCTCGTAGTATTTATAAGTTTGACAGCACTTCCTGTCAAACTTATGAATGAAGCATTCCCTGCTCCGATTGGCTCCCCATGGCCCACGTGATCCCAGGGGACGCATTGAACTAACTGCGCCCCTGGGATACGCAAGCACTGCGCGCCGGCAGTTGGAACAGGCCCAGGATCGGAATTCCACGCGGGCCCACAGCTCAACGGCCAGCGCGCAAGGTAAGTGCAGGTCGGGGGATACACCCGCAGGAAGCCTCCGACCCGAATTTCTGGGCCGTAGTCTTCTACAAGGCACAAGTAAGGAGTGTGATGGAATACTCTCCACTTGCCTGGATGAGTGCAGCTCCAACAACACTCAAGAAGCTCGACACCATCCAGGACAAAGCAGCCCGCTTGATTGGCACCCCATCCACCACCTTAAACATTCACTCCCTCCTCCACCGGCGCACCATGGTTGCAGTGTGTACCATCTACAAGATGCACTGCAGCAACTCGCCAAGGCTTCGTCGACAGCACCTCCCAAACCCGCAACCTCTACCACCTAGAAGGACAAGGGCAGCAGGCATTTGGGAACACCGCCACCTCCAAGTCACACACTATCCTGACTTGGAAATATATCGCCGTTCCTTCATGTCACTGAGTCAAAATCCTGGAACTCCCTACCTAACAGCACTGTGGGAGCACCTTCACCACACGGACTGCAGCGTTTCAAGAAGGCGGCTCACCACCACCTTCTCAAGGGCAGTTGGGGATGGGCAATAAATGCTGGCCTTGCCAGCGATGCCCAAACCCGTGAACAATTTTTTTTTTAAAACATTGATGGTGTGGGAAATTAGAGGTTGGGTATGAGATGATCTTCCCAGCCTTGCTAAGATGCACTGTTAACAAAACTCCCTCTGCAATCTATGTTCTGTGGCTAATGAGACCTAACCTAGATGTGCTGAATTCTAATACCAGACACCTAAAATGGAAAGGTTAACTTGTCTGCTCACTCTAGAGCTGCTGACTGACCTGTGTGCTTCCAGCATTTGTCTGTTTTTATAATCTGCTGAGTAGGTCTCTGGTTTGGTTCCTGGTCTATGCTGAGCTTGCTGATCTCAGCTAGGTGCTAGAATTAGCCTCGCACCCCTGTGTTAGGAAAGAGAAAAATTGCCAGGGCTCCGACTCTGACATCCGGCTCCTCATCACTAGGAAAATAGGAACAGGCGTAGGCCATTCAGCCCTTTGAGCCTGTTCCTCCATTCAATGAGATCATGGCTGGTCTGCAACCTAACTCCATATACCCTTGCCCCATATCCCTTAATACCTTTGGTTGATGGAAATCTATCAATCTCAGATTTAAAATTACCAATTGATCTAACATCAATTGCCACTTGCGGAAGAGAGTTCCAAACTTCTACCACCCTTTGTGTGTAGAAGTGTTTCCTAATTTCACTCCTGAAAGGTCTGGCTCTAACTTTTAGACTATGCCCCCTAGTCCTAGACTCCCCAACCAGCCGAAATAGTTTCTCTCCATCTACCCTATTTGTTCCCCTTCATTTCTTGAAAACGTCGATCAAATCACGAGAGTCCCGAAGGCTGTGGTGCCTGCCCGGTGCCAGGGTTAAGGACATCTCCTCTGGGCTGGAGAGAAACTTGGGAGTGGGAGGGGGAGGATCCAGTTGTCATGGTCCATGTTGGTACCAACGACATAGATAGGACAAGGAAAGAGGTTCTGCTGAGGGAGTATGAGCAGCTAGGGGCCAAATTAAAAAGCAGAACCACAAGGGTAATAATCTCTGGATTACTACCTGAGCCACAAGCAAATTTGGCTAGGGTAAATAAAATCAGAGAGTTAAATGCGTGGCTCAAAGACTGGTGTGGGAGAAATGGGTTTTGCTTCTTGGGACACTGGCACCAGTACTGGGATGGGAGAGAGCTGTTCCGTTGGGACGGACTTCACTTGGCCAGTGCTAGGACTAGAATCCTGGCGAATCGAATAACTAGGGCTGTAGAGAGGGCTTTAAACTAATTCGTGGGGGGGAGGTTTCAAGAGAGCGAAAAATAAAAATGTCAGCAGGGAAGGCAATAGAGCAAGGTAGCAGTAGGGGAATTAAAAACCAGAGTGTGTCAGGAAGGGACAGAATGTATAAAGATAAAGGTAGAGTAGTAAAGGGGGTAAAAGCAGGAATAAATGGTCACAAAACATATTTAAAAGTTCTTTATCTGAATGCACGCAGCATTCGTAACAAAATAGACGAGTTGACGGTACAAATAACTACACATGAGTATGATCTGGTGGCCATTACAGAAACATGGCTGCAAGGTGACTATGACTGGGAACTAAACATCCAGGGGTATTTGACAATTAGGAAGGACAGACAGGAAGGAAAGGGAGGTGGGGTGGCTATGTTAATAAAGGATGGAATCACTGCAATAGTGAGAAATGATATTGGGTCAAAGGATCAGGATAGTGAAACAGTTTGGGTGGAGATAAGGAATAATAAGGGGAAAAAGTCACTAGTGGGCGTAGTCTATAGGCCTCCTAGCAGTTGCAACTCTGTTGGTCGGAGTATAAATCAGGAAATAGTTGGGGCTTGTAATAAGGGAACAGCTATAATCATGGGGGATTTTAACTTTCATATTGACTGGACAAATCAAATTGGGCAGGGCAGCCTTGAGGAAGAGGTCATAGAGTGCATTAGGGACGGGTTCCTTGAGCAGTATGTAACTGAACCAACCAGGGGGCAGGCAATCTTAGATCTGGTCCTGTGTAATGAGACAGGATTAATAAAAAATGCCCTAGTAAAGGATCCCCTTGGAATGAGTGACCATAACATGGTTGAATTCCGAATTCAGTTGGAGGGTGAGAGAGTTGGATCTCAAACCAGCATACTAAGCTTAAATAAAGGAGACTATGAAGGTATGAGAGCAGAGTTGACTAAAGTGGACTGGGGAAATAGATTAACGTGTAAGACAGTACATGAGCAGTGGTGTACATTCAAGGAGATATTTCACAACTTTGAAGAAAAATATGTTCCAGTGAGGAAAAAGGGGCGTAAAAGAAAAGACAGCCATCCGTGGCTAAGTAAAGTAATAAAGGATAGTATCCGACTGAAAACAAGGGCATATAAAGTAGCCAAATCTAGTGGGAGGATAGAAGATTGGGAAGCATTTAAAAGCCAGCAAACAATAACTAAAAGATTAATTAAGAAAGGGAAGATAGATTATGAAAGTAAACTAGCAAAAAATATAAAAACAGATAGCAAGAGTTTCTACAGTTATATAAAAAGAAAAAGGGTGGCTAAAGTGAATGTTGGTCCCTTAGAGGACGAGACCGGGAAATTAGTGGTGGGGAACACGGAGATGGCAAAAACGCTGAACAAATATTTTGTATCAGTCTTTACAGTAGAGGACACTAAAAATATCCCAACACTGGACAAACAGGGGGTTATAGGGGGGGAGGAGCTAAACACGATTAAAATCACTAAGGAGGTGGTACTCGGTAAGATAATGGGACTAAAGGCGGATAAATCCCCTGGACCTGATGGCTTACATCCTAGGGGCTTGAGAGAAGTAGCGGTGGGGATTGTGGATGCATTGGTGGTAATTTTCCAAAACTCCCTGGATTCAGGAAAGGTCCCAGCAGACTGGAAAACTGCTAATGTAATGCCCTTATTTAAAAAGGGAGGCAGACAAAAGGCTGGAAACTATTGACCAGTTAGCCTAACATCTGTGGTTGGTAAAATGTTGGAGTCCATTATTAAGGAAGCAGTAACAGGACATTTGGATAAGCATAATTTAATCGGACAGAGTCAGCATGGTTTTACGAAGGGGAAGTCATGTTTGACAAATTTGCTCGAATTCTTTGAGGACGTAACAAACAGGGTGGATAAAGGGGAACCAGTGGATGTGGTGTATTTGGACTTCCAAAAGGCATTTGACAAGGTGCCACACAAAAGATTACTGCACAAGATAAAAAATCACGGGATTGGGGGCAATATACTGGCATGGGTGGAAGATTGGCTATCTAACAGAAAACAGAGAGTTGGGATAAATGGTTCATTCTCGGGTTGGCAATCAGTAACTAGTGGTGTTCCGCAGGGGTCAGTGCTGGGACCCCAACTCTTTACAATCTATATTAACAATTTGGAGGAAGGGACCGAGTGCAACGTATCCAAGTTTGCCGATGATACAAAGATGGGAGGGAAAGCAGTGAGTGAGGAGGACATAAAAAACCTGCAAAAGGACATAGACAGGCTAAGTGAGTGGGCAAAAATTTGGCAAATGGAATATAATGTTGGAAAGTGTGAGGTTATGCACTTTGGCAGAAAAAAACCAAAGAGCAAGTTATTATCTAAATGGAGAGAAACTGCAAAGTGCTACAATACAAAGGGATCTGGGGGTCCTGGTGCATGAAACACAGAAGGTTAGTATGCAGGTGCAGCAGGTGATCAGGAAGGCCAATGGAATCTTGGCTTTTATTGCAAGGGGGATGGAGTATAAAAGCAGGGAAGTCTTGCTGCAGTTATACAGGGTACTGGTGAGGCCACACCTGGAATACTGCGTACAGTTTTGGTTTCCATATTTAAGAAAAGATATACTTGCTCTCGAGGCGGTTCAGAGAAGGTTCACTCGGTTGATTCCGGAGATGGGGTTGACTTATGAGGAAAGGTTGAGTAGGTTGGGCCTCTACTCATTGGAATTCAGAAGAATGAGAGGCGATCTTATCGAAACATATAAGATTGTGAGGGGGCTTGATCGGGTGGATGCGGTGAGGATGTTTCCACTGATGGGTGAGACTAGAACTAGGGGGCATAATCTTAGAATAAGGGGCTGTCCTTTCAAAACTGAGATGAGAAACTTCTTCACTCAGAGGGTAGTAAATCTATGGAATTTGCTACCTCAGAGAGCTGTGGAAGCTGCGACATTAAATAAATTTAAAACGGAGATAGACAGTTTCCTAGCTGATAAGGGGTTACGGGGAGAGGGCAGGGAAGTGAACCTGAGTCTAAGTTCGGATCAGCCATGATCCTATTGAATGGCGGAGCAGGCCCGAGGGGCCGTATGGCCTACTCCTGCTCCTACTTCTTATGTTCTAAATCACCCCTTAACCTTCTAAATTCCAGGGAATACAGTGGCCCCTTGCTTCAGCTGCGCATATATGCGGCTGTCACGTAAGAACGTGATCTAATTTGACTGCGATTTCCCGGCATTCTCTTCCCCCCCCCCCCCCCCCACCTTGCCACACAGTTAAATGGGTTGTCAATGCTCAGAGTCTAAGCTGCCAAGAAAACTGGCCACTCGGGAATGGTGCGGATGGGTGCCTGATACTCAGGGAACCGTACTCCAGCAGGGATCCAATGCCTTCATGAACAGAGACCAAGGGAGGAAGTTAGCAGGAAAAAAATAAATAGGCAAGGGGTGCCAAAAATATCCATTGCTTTCTCTTCTGCTCTTGAAATGATTGACATGGAATGTTGCTTCAAGTGGGTGGGACAATGATTTATCTGCTGAATTCGCATTCATTGAACAAGTTTTATTTTTCTTGCCGATTATTCTCCTGTCCCCCCTCCTCCCGAAGGCATTGACTCCTCACTGGCTTCCAGTTCCAGCCGTCTTAATCATCCTTTGATACCTTGCCCAAGTGATCGTTCATTATCCAGGTATAAGCTTGGGCAGCTAAGCGTTGGCAAGCTACTCGAGTATGGGGGGCATCGCAGCCAGCCCCGATTGGTGTGTCCTTCCTTGACGTCCGTGCGCACGGCAATCCGGCAAGGGGTTGGATAGTGATCAGGAGTGAGGACCCGGGGTGATTAACCCAGCAATGTTGAAGGCAATTTGTAATGCTGTTAACGGCCATCTCGGCTAACTCTGCACACAGTAGTGATGGAATAAACTCTCTGAACCATTAAGGGAGCTATTGGGGTATATTTTAATCATGGCTGGTTAATTGCTCTTTGAGTCCGAGCGCCACAAAATTAACAAACTAGTGAAAAATAGGGCAAGAGAATGGCCAGTAGAAACCAAGGTGCCAGCACGCTGCAACAAAAGCCATAACTGTTCGTTATTTTTCTCTGATCTTCCCACACTTTTCTTTCCTCTTACCTCCTTTTCCTTCCTGCTCCTCTTCTCGTTCCTTTTATCTCCTTTCCAGTTTTATCGGTGTTTATTTTAACCTCCTCACCTCGCATACCTTTCTTTTTTGCACTTGTTCTTGGTTCTGTATTCTGCATTTAAGAACATAAGAATTAGGAGCGGGAGTGGGCCACACGGCCCCTCGAGCCTGCTCCGCCATTCAATAAGATCACGGCTGATCTTCACTTTCCCGCCCGATCCCCATATCCCTTGATTCCCCTAGAGTCCAAAAATCTATCGATCTCAGCCTTTAATATACTCAACGACTCAGCATCCACAGCTCTCTGGGGCAGAGAATTCCAAAGATTCACAACCCTGAGTGAAAAAATTCCTCCTCATTTCTGGCTTAAATGGCCAACCCCTATCCTGAGACGATGCCCTCCTAGTTTTAGACTCTCCAGCCAAGGGGGACAAATAATGAAGAGAATAAAAAGAGAAAAAACAAGACCGAGGAGGAAGAGTGTATGCGCGCATGTATATATATATCCACATGTTGCAGGAGGTTGTGGAAATATTTTGACGAACTATGTATAAATAAAAATCATATAATTACAAACATGTTTGACCATTCAACCCATCTTGATTCTTCCATCCTGAGAGATTCAAAAGCTCTTCCCCACCCCCTTGCCCTCCCACCAATTTAAGAAAAATGTTGCTTAATTGATTCTCCAGGGATTTTGCTTCCACCTCTCCGTCTGCAAGCCTGTTCCACACGACCAATGTGATGAAGAATTTCCTGATATTGGTCTCAAAATTTCCTAATAGTAATTTGTCCCCTTGTTCTATTCCTACAATCTAAAGTAATATTCTGCATTTACTTTTTCCTTTCCCTTAACAATCTTTTAAAACCTGTAAGGTCAACCCTAGGATAGCTCTTTAACTAAAACAACAACTACTTGCCTTTATATAGCACAAGCTTAATAAGAGACTCTTCACCACCTACAGTAAACTCTGTGAAACAGCATGAGCAACCACCTTTAACACTTATTGAGATGCATTATATTGAAGGAAAGAAAGACTTGCATTTATACAGTGCCTTTCACAACCACCGGACGTCCCAAATGAAGTAATTTGTGAAGTCTAATCACTGTTGTGATGTGGAAAACGCAGCAGCCAATTTGCGCACAGCAAGCCCCCACAAACAGCAATGTGATAATGACCAGATAATCCGTTTTTAGTGATGTTGATTGAGGGATATATATTGGCCCCAGGACACCGGAAATAACTCCCCTGCACCTCTTCGAAATAGTGCCATGGGATCTTTTATGTCCACCTGAGAGAGCAGACAGGGTCTCGGTTTAACATCTCATCCGAAAGATGTTATCTCTGACAGTGCGCCACTCCTTCAATACTACACTGGAGTGTCGGCCTGGAGTTTTGTGCGCCAGTCTCTGGAGTGGGACTTGAACCCACAACAATCAGATTAACAGGCGAGGGTGCTACCAACTGAGCCATAGCTGACAATGGACCCTGGTCGCGTGTCATCAATATTTGTAGTCGGCAACAGCGTCCGACAAGGTTGCGTTCTTGCCCCAACCCTGTTCAGCAGACTGTTTCCTGTTCGAGGCGTTCAAGACCTAGAACGGGGGAATCAATGTTCGACACCACATGGACTGCGCATCTTCAATCTTCGCCAGCTACATGCAAAAACAAAAGTAACGTAGATAACTGCTCGCATAGTGCCGATGACTGTGTTATAGAATCAGTAACAACAACTTGCATTTGTTAGCGCCTTTAACATAGTAAAACGTCCCAAGGTGCTTCACATGAGCGTTATCAAATAAAATTTGACACCGAGCCACATGAGATATTAGGACAGGTGACCAAAAGCTTGGTCAAAGAGGTAGGCTGTAAGGAGCATCTTAAAGGAGGAAAGAGGGGTAGAGAGGCTTAGGGAGGGAATTCCAGAGCTTAGGGCCCAGGCAGCTGAAGGCACGGCCACCAATGGTGGAGTGATTAAAATCAGGGATGTGCAAGAGGCAAGAATTGGAGGAACACAGATATCTTGGAGGGTTGTGGGGCTGGAGGAGGTTACGGAGATGGGGAGGGGCGAGGGCATGGAGGGATTTCAAAACAAGGATGAGAATTTTAAAATCGAGGAGTTGCTTAACCGGGAGCCAATGTAGGTCAGCGAGTGCAGGGGCGATGGGAAACGGGACTTGGCATAAGTTAGGACACGGACAGCAGAGTTTTTGATGAAATTTAAGTTATTGACGGTGGAAGATGGGAGGCCAGTCAGGAGTGCATTGGAATAGTCAAGTCATAGAATGATACTTCACAGAAGGAGACCATTCGGCCCATCGAGTCTGCGCCAACTCTTCCAAAGAGCAATCCCATTAGTCCCACTTCCCCGCCAGACCCCTGCAATTTTTTCTCTGAGCGTTTATCCAATTCCCTTTTGAAAGCTACTATCGAATCTGTTTTACTTGCCCACGCTCTCTAGGACAGCTCTTCAGCTGATTTGCTCAGGGCAGCAGAGCGTTTTGGCTTTACAATCAACTTAAGAAAGAACTGAAGTCATGGTCCAGCCCGTACCTGGTCGTCCAGTCGCGCCTCAGTAATTCTGTTGCCTCAGTAGAGTTTGTTCTGCTGGGTCGGTTTGACTAATTTGAGGTTGCGCGATCTGGCACTCAAGACAACTTGTATTCTCACCTGGACTCCGATGCAATATGTGCTGCCATATACATAGGGCCAGGATCAGGCTCTTCTCCCATCAGCTCACCCGCAACTGAGACTTGGCTGAATTTTAATGGGGAAGGTAGGTTTGGGGTGGGGGCTCCGAAGCAGTCGGGAGAATGGGCTATCCCAAGGCCCTGCCAAATTTAATGGCCGGGCCTGATTTGCATGGCAAACCTGTGTTTTCCACCCGCAGCCAGCCAGATGGAGAGGCTGGCTGGCTCTGGGCGGGTTGGCCTGCGGCACGAGGCCGCAGAGAGGAGGGATCGGGTGGGGGCCGGAGGAGCACGGAGGGGTGGGTTTTGGTCTTTTTTCCCCCCCCCCTTTTTTTTTTCTCTCCCACATGGCAGCTGTCTCCCATTCTGCCAGCGCATTTCACACCTAATCTAGAGCCGTCTTTTGTCTCCACTAGTCCTATCACCATCTCGTCTCGTTTTGAATACCTTTTAATGTCTCTTCACTTTTGTTCTCTCCCAGCCCGGCCTCTTAATCTACTTCATTTCCTGTGCTTCTTTAGTCTTGACAAAGGGTTTTCACCCAAAACGTTGACTTTGTTTTCTCTCCACGGATGCTGCCTGGCCTGCTGAGTTTTTCCAGCATTTTCTGTTGTTATTTCGGATTTCCAGCATCTGCAGTATTTTGCTATCGTACGGCGGGGTGGGGGCCGGGTGAAGACCGGGGGCCGGGATCAGTGTGGGGGGGGGCGGGGGGCGGGGGAGGGTCCAGCACTGGGGGGGTGAGGCGGGTCGGGTGAAGATTGGGGGCCAGAGGAGCAAGGGTAGGGCTGGAGGAACGGGTGGGTGGGTAGAGGGGGATCAGCAACGATCGGGGGGGACGGAGAAGCATTGGGCGGGGTGTGGGGAGAAGGCCTCATGGAGGGATCTCTGATTGCCGGGGATGGGTTAAGTAGGGACGGTGGATCCAGGAGATAGATCCCACAGTCCTCGCCGTGCATTACCTGGCAGCTTTCACGAGGCCTGCAAAACCCGACCAGCTAAAGTTAAATTCAAAATGGAGGTTAAAGCCTAGACTTCCAGCCTCATTATAATATTTAAATAGACGACCCGCCTCCTGGGAGCAGGTTGGCATCCCGCCCCCATTAAAACCGGAAGTGGCCGGGATTCAGACATTTTTAACACTTTAACTTCGCACACGACCCCAACCCACCCGTTTCTTTTGGGGGGTGGGGGGGGGTTAAAATTCCCCCCTCAATGTTGATTTGACAGGAGACTCCGTCATTTACGCCAATCCAGCAATTGTGGAAACTGCCCCCCCCCCCCCTCCCCCCAGTGTAAATAATTTGGTTTCTGTAGTAACAGGGTCTGAAATTAGGAATTTGTAATAAGTGACATTCCAGGGTAACAATTCCAGGACTAAATTCTGCCTGAAAGGGCGGTGGAAGCAGATTCAACTGTCACATTCAAAAGAGAATTGGATAAATACTTGAAGGGAAAATATTTGCAGGGCTATGGGGAAAGAGCAGGGGGCGTGGGACTAATTGGATCGCTCTACCTAAAGAGCCGGCACAGGCACGATGGGCCAAATGGCCTCCTTTTGTGCTGTCTCATTGTATGATTCAGTAACCTTTTTATTACAGGCGAATTTGCTCCTGCTTCTCAATATCACATTGACGAAAAGGAAATGTTTGAATTTCTGTGTTGAAATTTTTTATCTTCGAATTTTCATGAATTTTGTTTCCAGCTTTCTTGTTTCTTCCGTTCCAACAGTAAATTGACCTCTTATAACACACAGGGTGATTATTTTATTGCAGCCAGTGAACTGCATATTGTTTTATACGGTTCTGTAAAACAGCAGTTGAAAGCTGATAACAGATTGGAGGTATTCGGGCAAACCTCATTACTATTGCTAGTTTTCTGTAGGCGTGCGATTGTTAGGATAAGGGAGCTGTACTTGCTCGTGTAAATACAGGAAACTAACTCGTTGACATCATTCTCCAGCAATCCAAACTAAGCCATCAGCAGGATAAATTGCTTCACGTGATCGCAGCGGCAGTGAGCAATCACATTACAACAACTGTTTCACAAGAAACCACTTTTTTTTCCATCTCCTACTTCCCTATTTTTAAAAATTATATACTTTGTGTTATAAATCTCATCATCATAAAGAAACTACTCATGAAATAACACTGGATGGCCAGCTGGTGGCGCCGTCCAAGGAGTATAAATACTCGGGCGTGGGCCCCAGCTTGCCCAGGGATATTTTGTAAGACAGGAACTAGTGAAGTACAACTAGACCTCCATGTTCTGAAACAAGTTGATTAAAGCCTTGCTTTATACTCAAACCAAGTGCGTAGTGAGTTTTATTACGTCACTTCGCTTTCAATTTTAGTTTTCTATTTATAAGTTTTGTTTAGCGTTCTCTGATTACAGTTGCCATTTCACACTAAAGCCAAAATTGAAGTGGTGGAGGGGGTGAGGCTCTGGAGAAGGGTGGGGGAAGGTGTAGAATTATAGCTTAAAATTTGATGGTTTGCTTTAGTGATGATTAAAATTCACAACAAAAAAAAAATCTTAACCTCTATAATTAATGTTTCCATATCAGCTGACTTAAAAATTAGTGTCCTCGGCCTCTTACATTGTTCCACTGAAGCTCGAGGAACAGCACCTCATCTTTCGATTAGGCACTTTACAGCCTTCTGGACTCAGCATAGAGTTCAACAATTTCAGATCATAACCTCCGCCCCTATAATATATATTTTTTTATCCACACTTTTTGTCTGTGTCTTTTTTTCTTCTCTCCCACAGGGCAGCTGTCTTCCATTCTGCCAGCGCAATTTACACTTCATCTAGAGCCATCCTTTGTTTCTTAACCTGTCCCATTACCATCTCTTGCCTTGAATATCTCTCAATGTCTGTTAATCTCTCCTGCCTTCTATCCTATCACAGACCCTCCCTTTTGTTCTTTCCTCCCCTCCCCCCTTTCCCAGCCCCTAAACTTGCTTAAAAATCTGTTCCATTTCCTGCTTTTTTCCAGTTCTGACGAAAGGTCATTGACCTGAAACATTAACTCTGTTTCTCTCTTCACAGATGCTGCCTGACCTGCTGAGTATCTCCAGCATTTTCTGTTTTTATATTCTATTAGAAATTAGCGGAAGCATTGATTTATTTGAAAACAGACATGTGTAAGCCCAGAATTTTCAGGAGTGTTCAGAAGTTAGTTAGACTTTTTCCCGTCACACTTCAGGGAAAGAGAAAATTTTGCACGCTAACTTGCTGGAAGTGCGAGCTGATAACAGTGAGGCGAGGGCAACGGGACATCTGAGACCTTAGTGAACGATGGGACCGACAGTGTAGCTCCTTAACTTATGAGATTTAAGGATTCAGAAAGAAACAGAGGAACGACTGAGAGGGAGGGTGAATTAGAGTCAAATCAGGTACAGAAAGAGAACTAAAGAGAAGGAAAGAAAAATTGGATTGAGAGAGGGGGGGGGGAAAAAAGAGACAAAGAAAAAGTTGGGCGGGCTCAACAAGGTCAATCAAGTCAAAATCACACGGGTTGGCTGCAACTCGATGGAGGCGGGACTACAACCCCGAAAGTTGTAGTCCCGTCTCCTACCCGCCGCCTCAATGAAAATCCAGCCCCTTGTGTCCTTTGTGTTATCATCAGCAAACTTGGATACATTACACTCGGTCCCTTCATCTAGGTCATTAATATAGATGGTAAATAACTGAGGCCCTAAACACTGATCCTTGCGGCACCCCACTAGTTGCAGCCTGCCAACCTGAAAAAGATCTGTTTATCCCTTTCCGAGTGGACGGTCCGTGATTGAGGACTTTAGGATGTCCAATTTCCTCACTGATTTCAGCCAAAGAGGAAGAAAATTTGGAGATAAAGTTTATCAATGGCAGATGTGTTCCTGCGTAGGGCTAGGTCAAGATTTAAGAACAGGTCAGTACATGGGTGCGGGAGTTGAGGTAAAATAACTATAATTGGGCAAATAAAAAACAGTTTAATGAAAACTAAAAGGCTTCCAATGTATTAAAAAAAAAAATATATACAGACAGCATAATAATGCTAAAACATTTGTGATTCAATAATTTAGTCCTGTTAAACTGCATCTAACATTTTACTAATCATTAAATGGATCGTATTCAGATTGTTAAATATGTGTTCAAATGGGATAGAATAATTGTCAAAATTGAGCAAATTAATACAGTAATTATGAAATTAATAAAACATCTTATCACTATCTCGACAATTAATAGTTAATGTATGATTGTTAATTTAGTAGATGGCGTAATTGCATGTTCATCTGAATGATGATGAATCATATGAATTATACATCAATGATTTAGACTTCAATGTAGGGGGCATGATTAAGAAGTTTGCAGATGATACAAAGATTGGCCGTGTGGTTGATAGTGAGGAAGAAAGCTGCAGACTGCAGGAAGATATCAATGGACTGGTCAGGTGGGCAGAAAAGTGGCAAATGGAATTCAATCCGGAGAAGTGTGAGGTAATGCATTTGGGGAGGGCTAACAAGGCAAAGGAATACACATTAAATGGTAGGACACTGAGTAGTGTAGAGGAACAGAGGGCTCTTGGAGTGCATGTCCACAGATCCCTGAAGGTAGCAGGACAGGTAGATAAAGTGCTTAAGAAGGTATACGGGATAGTTTCCTTTATTAGCCAAGGCACACAATATAAGAGCAGGGGGTTATGCTTGAACTGTATAAAACTCTAGTTAGGCCACAGCTAGAATATTGTGGTCACCACATTACAGGAAAGATGTGATTGCTCTAGAGAGGGTACAGAGGAGATTTATGAGGATGTTGCCAGGACTGGAGAATTTTAGCTATGAGGAAAGATTGGATAGGCTGGGGTTGTTTTCTTTGGAACAGAGGAGGCTGAGGGGAGATTTAATTGAGGTGTATAAAATTATGAGGGGCCTGGATAGAGTGGATAGGAAGGATCTATTTCCCTTAGCAGAGGGGTCACTAACCTGGGGGCATAGATTTAAAGTAATTGGTAGAAGGATTAGAGGGGAGTTGAGGAGAACTTTTTTTCACCCAGAGGGTAGTGGGGGTTTGGACCTCACTGCCTGAAAGGGTGGTAGAGGCAGAGACCCTCATAGCATTTAAAAAGTACTCGGATATGCACTTGTAGTGCTGGAACCTGCAGGGCTACGGACCAAGAGTTGGAAAGTGGGATTAGGCGGAGAGATCTTTTTCAGCCGGCACAGACACGATGGGCCGAATGGCCTCCTTCTGTGCTGTGAATTTTTATGATTTCTATGAACCCCAGTTGGTATTTCCCAGCACATCCAGGATGCCTTTAAACTTGGTAAAAATTAGACTTGCGTCACTCTTAAGAACTGAACTGACACATGTCATTCTCGTTAGATTTAAACGTAAGGGAACTCCAACCTACATAAAAATCGATAGAATATTTTCAGGTTGCACGTACACAGATAAATTATAGAGGCGGTGATTAGTGTTTTGGAGATTGTAGCCTTGATATTAAGATCCACAATTACAAGCAGGCTCTTGATGCCTTTGTATTAACCTGCTGATCTTAAGTAGACACAATAGAAAAGAAAATTGGGCTGGAGTGTAAAACAGTCGGCTGATTCGCCATTGCCCGATTTGCACGACTGCACAAGACTGTGTTCTACCCCCCCTGAGCGATGATTCACAAGAACAGTTGTTAAATTGTGGAATCTACTGCCACCTAGTGGACTTGGGCACAGCAACATATTTTTAAAAGAATGATATAGAAACATAGAAGATAGGAGTAGGCCATTCGGCCCCTCGAGCCTGCTCTGCCATTCAATGAGATCATGGCTGATCATCCAAACTCAGTACCCTGTCCCTGCCTTCTCCCCATATCCCTTCATCCCTTTAGCCTTAAGAAATATATCCAACTCCTTCTTGAATATATTTAATGAATTGGCCTCAACTGCCTTGTGTGGTAGAGAATTCCACAGGTTCACCACTCTCTGGGTGAAGAAATTCCTCCTCATCTCTGTCCTATATGACTTACCCCTTATCCTTAAAATACAGTGACAGGATGTGGCTTGACAAAAGTGGGTACATTATGGGAAAAAATTGATTTTCAGGGAAATTAAAAGAAACACTGAGTCAATCCCTCCAATGGTTGTAATAATGATTGGGAAAATAAAAAGAACGCGACTGAAAAGTCACGGGAATTTTTTTGTAGCAGATGTTGTTGATCAACAGAGTTGTCCCACTCCAGTGCAGTGCTGAGGGAATGCAGCACTGTCGGAGGTGCCGTCTCTCGGATGAGACATTAAACCGAGGCCCCGTCTGCTCTCTCAGGTGGACGTAAAAGATCCCACAGCCACTATTTCGAAGAAAAGCAGGGGAGTTCTCCCCGGTGTCCTGGGGCCAATATTTATCCCTCAATCAACATCACTAAAAAACAGAATATCTGGTCATTATCACATTGCTGTCTGTGGGAGCTTGCTGTGCGCAAATTGGCTGCCGCGTTTCCTACATTACAACAGTGACTACACTTCAAAAAGTACTTAATTGGCCGTAAAGCGCTTTGGGACGTCCGGTGGTCATGAAAGGCGCTATAGAAATGCAAGCCTGTCTTGATAGCTACAAAAAACATAAGAATTAGGAGCAGGAGTCGGCCATTCGGCCCTTCGAGCCTGCTCCGCCATTCAATAAGATCATGGCTGATCTTCTGCCTCAACTCCATTCACCGGCCCCGTCGCCATATCCCTTGATGCCCTTACTAGTCAGAAATCTATCGACTTCTGTTTTGAATATACCCAATGACTGAGCCTCCACCGCCCTCTGGGGTAGAGAATTCCAAAGATTCACCACCCTCTGTGAAGAAATTTCTTCTCATCTCAGTCCTGAACGGCCTACCCTTTATCCTGAGGCTGTGGCCCCTGGTTCTAGACTCCCCAGCTAAGGGAAACATTCTCCCAACATCCATCCTATCAATCCCTGTAATAATTTTGTATGCTTCAATGAGATCCCCTCTCATTCTTCTGAATTCAAGAGAATACAGGCCTAGTTTACTCAATCTCTTCTCATACGACAGTCTCACCATCCCAGGAATCAATCTTGTGAACCTTCGTTGCACTCCCTCTATGGTAAGTATATCCTTCCTTAGGTAAGGAGACCAAAATTGTACACAGTACTCCAGGTGTGGTCTCACCAAGGCCCTATATAATTGGAGTAAGACTTCTTTACTCCTGTACTCAAATCCTCTTGTAATGAAGGCCAGTATACCATTTGCCTTCCTAATGGCTTGTTGCACCTGCACATTCACTTTCAGTGACTCATGTACAAGGACACCCAGGTCCCTTTGAGCATCTGCATTCCCCAATCTTTCACCATTTAGGAAATACTCTGCCTTTCTAGTTTTTCTACCAAAGTGGATAACTTCACATTTATCCACATTATATTCCATCTGCCATGTTCTCGCCCACTCACTGAGCCTGTTGAGATCCCCTTGAAGCCTCTTCACATCCTCTTCGCAACTGACACTGCCACCTAGCTTTGTATCATCAGCAAATTTGGAAATGTTACATTTAGTCCCCTCATCCAAATCATTGATATAGATTTTGAATAGCTGGGGCCCAAGTACCGATCCTTGTGGTACCCCACTAGTCACAGCCTGCCATCCTGAAAAAGACCCGTTTATCCCTACTCTTTGTTTTCTGTCTGTTAACCAATTCTCAATCCATGCTAGTATATTACCCCCAATTCCATGTGCCCTAATTTTGTTCACCAACCTTTTGTGTGGGATCCTATCGAAGGCCTTCTGAAAATCCAGATACACCACATCTACCAGTTCCCCTTTGTTTACTCCACTAGTTACATCCTCAAAGAACTCCAATAGGTTTGTCAAACAGGATTTCCCTTTCATAAATCCATGTTGACTCTGCCCAATCTTACTATTAGTTTCTAAGTGCCCAGTTATTGCATCCTTTATAATAGATTCCAGCATTTTTCCAACTACTGATGTGAGGCTAACAGGTCTGTAGTTCCCCATTTTCTCTCTCCCTCCTTTCTTAAATAGCGGGGATACATTTGCTATCCTCCAATCTGCAGGAACTGTTCCAGAATCTATAGAATTTTGGAAGATGACAACCAATGTGTCCACTATCCCAAAGGCCACCTCTTTCAAAACCCTAGGGTGTAGGTCATCCGGTCCTTGGGATTTGTCGACTTTTAGTCCCATTAATTTTGCTAGTACAGTACTTTTTTTTTACTAATAATAATTTCTTTAAGTTCCTCATCCTCGTCACGCCCTTGGTTTTCTTGTATTTCTGGGAGGTTTTTTGTGTCTTCCTCCGTGAAGACAGAAACAAAGTATTTATTTAATTTCTCAGCCATTTCCTCATTCCCCATTATAAATTCTCCCGTCTCTGACTGTAAAGGACCTACATTTACATTCGCCAGTCTTTTCCTTTTCACATACCTATAGAAGCTTTTACAATCCGTTTTTATATTTTTCGCTAGTTTGTGCTCATATTCCATTTTCCCTTTCTTTATCAATTTCTTGGTCCCCCTTTGCTGATTTCTAAAAAGATCCCAATCCTCAGGCTGACTGCTTTTTCTGGCAACTTTATAAGCTTCCTCCTTTGACTTAATACTAGCTTTAATTTCTTTTGTTAGCCATGGTTGGATCACTTTTCCTTTGGGGTTTTTATGCCCTAGAGGAATATATATTTGTTGCAAATTATGCATTATTTCCTTGAATGTTAGCCATTGTATGTCCACCTTCATACCTTTTAGTGTAGTCTCCCAATCTACCATGGCCAACTTGTCCCTCATACCCTTGTAGTTTCCTCTGTTTAGATTGAAGACCTTAGTTTCAGATTGGACTACATCACTCTTTGAAATTTACATGAAGTTTATCATATTATGGTCACTTGTCCCTAAAGGCCCCTTTACCACAAGATTATTGATTAGCCCTTTCTCATTACACAGTACCAGATCCAGAATAGCCTGTTCCCTGGTTGGTTCCTCCACATACTGATCCAGGAAACCATCTCGCATGCATTCCAAGAATTCGTCCTCCACACCATTAGTGGTAATTTGATTTGCCCAGTCAATATGTAGATTAAAGTCCCCCATGATTACCGTATTGCCCTTGTTACGTGCACTTCTAATCTCTTGATTAATACAGTGCCCTACATTACCACTACTGTTTGGTGGCCTATACACAACTCCCACCAATGTTTTCCGCCCTTTGCTGTCTCTTAGCTCCACCCAAATTGATTCCAGTTCTACATCACGATCTGCCAAGCCAAGATCTTTTATCTCTACCGCACCAATCTCATCCCTTATTAACAGCGCTACGCCACCTCCTTTTCCTTTTTGTCTATCCTTCCTAAATATTGAGTACCCTGGATAGATTTTGCAAATGTCGACTCTGAGCAGGATGTGCACTGAGAGAATATCTTGAGAACTTGGGCTTAGAGCTCCGCAAGCTCCACAGGATTTTACATCCGTTAAAAAATAACAGGTCGAAAATCTTACAGGGCCTGTTGGCCTCCAGGTCCAAATTCTCTATTTGCTCAAAGCTCTGCACTGGGGCTGTGAATTCGTAGAACTACAGGAGTTCACATCACAGAAGAATGACATTTGGCACATTGTGTCTGTGCCGGCTCTTTGCTTGAGCATTCCGAAACTAATCCCTCTCTCTCTCTCTCTCTCTCTCTCTCTCTCTCTCTCTCTCTCTCTCTCTCTCTCTCTCTCTCTCTCTCTCTCTCTCTCCATCTCTCCATCGCCCTGTATCTCTGCTTCATAAAATCTATCCAGTGGGCGGCACTCTCGCCTCAGAGTCCGCAGGTTGTGGGTTCAAGTCCCCCCCTCCAGAGACTTTGAGCACAAAAATCTAGGCTGACACTCCCAGTGCATTACCGAGGGAGTGCCGCACTGTCGGAGGTGCCATCTTTTGGATGAGACGTTAAACTGAGGCCCCGTCTGCGCTCTCAGGTAGTCGTAAAAGATCCCACAGCCACTATTTCAAAGAAGAGCAGGGGAGTTATCCCCGGTGTCCTGGCTAGTATTTACCCCTCAACCTGCTGAAGGGATTATTACTAGTCCTAGCCCCTTTAGGGCTACCCCGGATCAGGCGTATTCCTCAGACATTCACTTTCAACTAAAGTTTGAGGTAGCCAAATCCTAAAGACACTTAATTGGGTCTAAAGGTCCAGACTATCTCTCCCTAAAGGAAAGGAACAACCTGAAAATGTTACCGTCCTCCAGATAGCACTTTTAATAAGTTTAGCTAGACTGTAACGTTCCGGATATTATGAGGGTCCGGAAAACTCCCCCAGAATTCTGCAACTCCTCACAAAGTGTGTACAGAGATTGAGTTTGCGAGTTTGATACAGAAGTCTTATGTGAGACAATTCTAAAAATATATAGATTTATTAAAGAACCAACATGTAATTTACAGTTGGTGAGTCAATCGCAACATTAACAGTTCCAAAAAGAGAAAGCTTACAATCCTATTATCAGAGAACCTTACTCTCAAACCTTAACTTCACTACAGTTTTACAGTTCTTAAAGTTCTATTCAGGATATCCACCAAAATCAAATACCTTTGATCCTCAAGGTACAAAGAGTTGGAGACTTACAGAGCCACCTCTGAAGCCGAGAATCGCTTTGTCCCTTTTAAAGCGAGTCTACTATCCCATTTGAGAGTTAAATATTTATACCCTTTTCCAGTGGTATTTCCTTTTAAGGTTTTCTGCTGATGTAAGCTAATTATCTCTAGTCATTTTTCTATGACCCCTGCAATTCTTAGTCACCTCAGCTGGTAGCATTACAGAATTATGTAGGTGTCCTAAGTTTACCATAAAAAAACGGTGTTACGGCAGGTGTGTTTTTTACTTGGTCATTTTTACGAAGGCAGATGTTTCCTACTTTTACGTGCATCTTTACGAGGTGAAAATTAGAACACCTTGTCCAGGGTGAACCATTGTTTCATTCCGAAAGGTTCAGCCTGCCGGAGCCTTTAACCTTCTGTTTCAATAAGGTTATTGATTCAGTGTCAACAACTATCTTATCTCTATAGCCAGAATGCTTTCACAGCTTTTTCATAGTTAGGTTTTGAGATTTCCAAACCCAGTTTGTCATGTTTCAATAAGGCCAGAAGTCTTTCATAGAATGGTGTCTTTTTCTGAATAGGCTATATGGCTTATTCCTTCACACCGCATCAGTAAAAAAATCAGATTATCTGGTCATTATCACATTGCTGTTTGTGGGAGCTTGCTGTGTGTAAATTGGTTGCTGTATTTCCTACATTATAACAGTGACTACATTTCACAAAGTACCTCATTGGCTGTAAAGCGCTTTGGGACGTCCGGTGGTTGTGAAAAGCACTGTAGAAAATGCAGATTATTCTTTTAGTTAAATGTTCACCACTCCGGAAGGGTTATTTAGAGAATTGAGCATAAGTTCAGACAACCAGAAGACATTGTTTTACAGACTCTTGCGTGTTACTCAGCCCAACAGGCCGTGGTCAGGAGGGCAGCTGTTTTTTTTGGCACTGGACGGAACCACGTCGATCCATGCGTGCTCGAAGGTGGCCTCGTATAACATCAGCAGCTTGCTCAATGCACCGCCTAATCAAATGTGACCGGAGGTCCATCGATACCTGCACAATGGAGCAAACAGTCGAAGGAACGCTCGCCACTGGAGCTGAAAGAACTGGCTAAAATAGAGCAAGTTCCAGGACCTTTTGGCCTCAAGAGTCGAGAGAAGGTGACAAAGACTGAAATGGTGACTCTGGGAAGTGTATTCCCTTTTATGCGATGTTGTGCTGTTTTTGAAAAGGGTGCCTTCAATAAGTCATTATTTCTTAGAAAGTAAGATTTGCATTTTTACAGCGCCTTTCACGATCACCGGACGTCCCAAAGCGGTACTTTATGAAGTGTGGTCACTGTTGCAATATAGGAAACATTAGTGGCTTTAATAAATTGCATTTTTAATGCACACATCTCCCTTTTTTGTTTTGAAAATGGCAGCATTAACTATGAATATCTGACTAGGTTTCTATAAACATTTAAGCACCTCATCATGAGTTAACAGCACAGAACAAGTCATGCATAAAACTTGCAGATACAGCGCCCTTCACCGTGACTTTAACGTGATGAATACACAAACACACGGACTGTGATGCTGTAGGACAGCTATTTATTAAAGGGCTGCTTGTGCGAAGTTTACGGTTTAAACTTTGAGAGTAAATGCTTAATGACTGTGGGAGCACCTTCACCACACGGACTGCAGCGGTTCAAGAAGACGGCTTGCCACCACCTTTCTCAAGGGCGACTGGCATTGGGCAATAAATGCCGGCCCGACCAATGCCACTTGCCCATATCCCAAGAATGAATATTAAAAAAGCATTTTTTAAAAATGATCTTTTGACCATTTTTCTGCAGAAAGCATTTGGGGGGGAAAAAAGCTACCTTGAATGATCTGTTTTAAAGCATCGTGTATTCAAGCAAGTTGAACAGGTGAGGTTTGAGACAATAGGTAGTTATCCTGCAAATCCATTGGCAGGATAGGTGCACCAATGTCCGTGTTCTCGCTCAGGCCAGCATCGAAGCTTTGACTACGTTCGATCAGCTCCGATGGACGGGTCACATCGTCTGCATGCCCCATACGAGACTCCCAAAACGAGCGCTCTACTCGGAGCTCCGACACGGCAAGAGAGCCCCAGGTGGGCAGAGGAAACGCTTCGAGGACACCCTCAAAGCCTCCTTGAAAAAGTGCAACATCCCCACCGACACCTGGGAATCCGTGGCCTGAGACCGCACAAAGTGGAGGAGAAGCATCCGGGAAGGTGCCGAACACCTCGAGCCTCTTTGTTGGGAGCAAGCGGAAGCCAAGCGCAGGTAGCGGAAGGAGCGCACGTCAACCCAAGCACCCCACCCACCCGCCTCTTCAACCATGGTCTGCCCCACCTGTGACAGAGACTGTAGGTCCCGCATTGGACTCAGCGGTCACCTGCGAACACATTTTTAGTGTGGAAGCAAGTCATCCTCGGTTCTGAGGGGGTGCCTAAGAAGAAGAAGAATGATTCTAATGAGCTAGCTTTTATTATTGTTCCCACACAGACGGTACATAATGAGCAATTTGTTAGCCTGTCTTGGTGATCAATGAACACCACACACCCATTGTGTTGAGGCGGTGCTGCTGCAATGTGTTTCGCAGGAAATCTGGCAGGTCTCCTCTTCCTGACTGTGTGAACAGCAAGAGGTAAAAACACCGACACAGGCACTCCAACAAATGTTTTAAAGTACAAAGCAGCGACAAAGTTGGGAGTGCAGGAGAGAGTGGATAAGAAATCATCCTATTTAAGTCCAGTTGGTTAAACCGCAACTTGGAGCACTGCGTGAAGATCTGGTCTCCATATTATTAAAAAAGGACATAGAGGCACTGGAGAGGGTGCGAAAAAGATTCACAAGGCTGATACCAGAGCTGAGCGGTTACACCGATCAAGAAAGATTGGGGCTGGGGCTCTTTTTCTCTTGAAAAGAGAAGGCGGAGGGATGACCTGATAGAGAGGTCTTTAATATAATGAAAAGGTTTTAATAGGGTCGACATGGAGAAGACGTTTCCACTTGTGGGGGGAGACCAGAACTAGGGAACATAAATATAAGATAGTCACTAATAAATCCAATCGGGAATTCGGGAGAAACTTCTTGACCCAGAGAGCGGTGAGAATGTGGAACTCGCTACCACAGGGAGTGGTTGAGGCGAATAGTTTCGATGCATTTAAGGGGAAGCTAGATAAACACACGAGGGAGAAGGGAGTAGAGGGATATGTTGATGGGGTGAGAGGAAGAGGGTGAGAGGAGGCTTGTATGGAGCTGTTGGGCCGAATGGCCTGTTTCTGTACTGTAAATACTATGTAATATAGTGGCTATTGGCTGGGAACCTGTAGCCTGGGAAGCCAGGTTATTCTCAAAAAGCAGATTTAATTTAATTTAAGCGTCACATATATTGATGAAATTTGGGGAGGGGTGACTGAGCAATTATTCAGTCTCTTTTTTTACTGTCATCTTGGGTGCCCTACAAACCACAACAGGAAATCGCCGAGGACAGCAGCACTCGGTTCAGCTGCTGGGGAATGAATAAGCACGCAGGCCTTGAGAATGGCCACTTGAGGGGGCCAGTGAGCTGCCATCACCTGTGGAAGTGAAGCCACTCAGCCAGACTTATCATTTCAAAATCTAACCCAGGACTGGATTCAACTTTTGTGTACAGCCACTTCGGTAGAAATGAAAGCTCGGTTGAAAGTGAACTCTCTTCTGGCTAGGATGATACTGTCTTCAATCAACTGAGGTGTCATCCTGGGAAAGCAGTAACACAGGACGACATGCATGCTAAACAGCAAAAGCAACAACAACTTGTATTTATATAGCGCCTTTAACGTAGTATAACGTCCCAAGGCGCTGCACAGGAGTATTATAAGACGAAAAAATTTGACACCGAGCCACATAGGGAGAAATTAGGGCAGATGACCAAAAGCTTAATCAAAGAGGTAGGTTTTAAGGAGTGTCTTAAAGGAGGAAAGAGAGGCAGAGAGGTTTAGGGAGAAAATTACAGAGCTTAGGGCCCAGGCAACAGAAAGCACGGCCGCCAATGGTGGAGCGATTATAATCAGGGATGCTCAAGTGGCCAGAATTAGAGGAGCGCAGCTATCCCGGGTGTGGGGGCGGGCGGGGGAGTTGTGGTTGTGGGGCTGAAGGAGGTTACAGAGATAGGAAGGGGGCGAGACCATGGAGGGATTTGAAAACAAGGATGAGAATTTTGAAATCGAGACGTTGCATAACCGGGAGCCAATGTAGGTCAGCGAGCATAGGGGGTGATGGGTGCAGGGGGCTTAGTGCGAGTTAGGACATGGGCAGCCGAGTTTTGGATGACCTTGAGTTTACATAGGGTAGAACATGGGAGGCCAGCCAGGAGTGCGTTGGAATAGTCAAGTCTAGAGGTAACAAAGGCATGGATGAGGGTTTCAGCAGCGGATGAGCTGAGGCAAGGGCGGAGACGGGTGATGTTACGGAGGTGGAAATAGGCGGTCTTAGTGATGCTGCGACTATGTGGTCGGAAGCTCATTTCAGGCTCAAATATGACACCAAGGTTGCGAGCAGTGTGGTTCAGTCTCTGAAAGATGTTAGGGAGAGGGATGGAGAGAGGAAGCAGCATGCTATAGACGACTAAGCGATCCCACAACCAGCAGATCAGATCAAAGTTCTGCAATCCTGCCGCATCCAGTCGTGAATGGTGGTGGACAATTAAACAACTAACGGGAGGAGGAGGCTCCATGAATATCCCCATCCTCAATGATGGCGGAGCCCAGCACGTGAGTGCAAAACACAAGCTGAAGCGTTTGCAACCATCTTCAGCCAGAAGTGCCGAGTGGATGATCCATATCAGCCTCCTCCCGAGGTCCCCACCATCACAGAAGCCAGTCTTCAGGCAATTCGATTCACTCCACGTGATATCAAGAAATGGCTGAGCGCACTGGATACAGCAAAGGCTATGGGCCCCGACAACATCCCGGCTATCGTGCTGAAGGCTTGTGCTCCAGAACTAGCCGCGCCTCTAGCCAAGCTGTTCCAATACAGCTACAACCCTGACATCTATCCGACAATGTGGAAAACAACCAAATTTCCCCCCCCAAATGTTTTCACAGGATATTCGGGGAAAAGGCAGAGAAATGTGATTGCAGGAGGCAAGCCCAATGTACAATTAGCAGTGGCCCGAGTACAATTGGCCTAACCGCTGGAATTTCTGGCAATCTCTGAAAGGAGTTTCTCCCATATAATTAAGGGGGTGCCGAAACTACACCTGGAATTCCTGCCTCTGAAGACCAGGAAACTTGGCTCTATTTTGCACTTACATTTCTTATTCCCTGGTTTTGTTTTGTTTTGTTTGGATTTTTTGGGTGTGAGAGTTTGGCAAGGTCTGGTCCTTGTTGATTAAATCTCCAAATCAGAGCACCAATATCTGTTAGTACTTGCGACGTATGCAAATTAACGCAAACATGGATTTAAACTTTATGGGCACGGAGTTTCCGCCGGGTTGCGCCCGAAATCAGCCAAACCGCGGCAAGAGACCGCGGAATTTCAAACGCAAATTGCGTCCAGCGCAAGTCGAGTTTCCGCCATCTTTTGGCGCTAGTTGAAAAAAAACTTTGCGCTGTAAGCAAACCCTGCCCACAAAACTGGCCACGCCCCCAGATCGAATTAATCCTCGAGGAGGCTCCAATAATTAAGCTTTATTTTAGGCGCGAGGACACGAATGGGCTCTTTTTAAAAGCTTTTAAATCTTAAAATATATTTAATTTTCTCAGAAACTGACTACTTACTGTATGCCAATGTAACTCGGAAATGGTTCTGTATAGTTTCTTTAAAGACATTTTCAATTATTTAAAATCAGGTTACTCACTGATGGTGGACCAGGCACCCTGATTACAATGCTTATTTTTTTTGCGATAAACCCATTTTCGGCCGTATTAATCAAACTGCACCAGGTTTCCGCTCTTACAGACATCGAGGAATGTTTTTTAAAAGCCAAAAAAATGATGTTCAAAAACGCTGCCCGATTGCACTGGTTCATGGGAGATTTTGCAATTGGCGATATGCTGACCGGTTTTTGAGCGGAAACTTCTGAAAACTAGCACCGATTGCGCCCAAAACTCTTGGCCACAATGTGGTCTCCGAGGCTTCGTATAACATAGCTATATTCCACAACAGCACCTCCCAAACCCGCGACCTCTACCACCTCGAAGGACAAGGGCAGCAGGTGCACGGGAACACCACCACCTCCAAGTTCCCCTCCAAGTCACACACCAGCCTGACGTGGAAATATATCGGCCGTTCCTTCATTGTCGCTGAATCAAAATCCTGGAACTCCCTCCCTAACTGCACTGTGGGAGCACCTTCACCACACGGACTGCAGCGGTTCAAGAAGGCGGCTCACCACCACCTTCTCAAGGGCAAATAGGGATGGGCAATAAATGCCGGCCTTGCCAGTGACGCCCACATCCCAGGAATGAATTTAAAAATTATATTGCCTGAACTGGAAAGGATATTTTAAAATATTTAAGCTGTGTGTAGATTAAAACGCATTATGACTGGAGGCAGCAATTTCCATTTATCTGTGATAGACATTCCACGGTATGTTATGATGATACTCAGACTTTCACTCCAAGTGGGAACTAATTCCACAAGAATACCATTCCATTTCAGGGTAAATCAACTGAAATGCTGAAAGATTTTTCACCGTCAGATCGCCGTAAATTGATTCTATCGCATTTAAAATGATTAAAGCGGGCAATAACTTGCTTTAGAGGCGGTGCAACGAAGGTTCACTAGATTGATCCCTGGGATGAGGGGGTTGTCCTATGAGGCAAGATTGAGTAGATTGGGCCGATACTCTCGAGTTTAGAAGAATGAGAGGTGATCTCATTGAAACGTATAAGATTCTGAGGGGGATTGACAGGGTAGATGCTGAGAGGTTGTTTCCCCCTGGCTGGAGAGTCTAGAATCAGGGGTCACAGTCTCAGGCTAAGGGGTTGGCCATTTCAGACTGAGATGAGGAATTTCTTCACTCAGAGGGTTGTGAATGTTTGGAATTCTCTGCCCCAGAGGGCTGTGGATGCTGAATTGTTGAGTATATTCAAGGCTGCGATCAATAGATTTTTGGACTCTAGGGGAATCGAGGGATATGGGGATCGGGCAGGAAAGTGGAGTTGAGGTCAAAGATCAGCCATGATCTTATTGAATGGCGGAGCAGGCTCGAGGGGCCGTGTGGCTTAATCCTGCTCCTAATTCTTATGTTCAAATGGTGCAAAGGGTTAGCTGACTGTACTTTCACTCTGGGTTCAAATCCACCCAAACTCTGCTTTTTGAAAGGAGTTTGGACCCATCTCCTAATGGCTACAAGACGAAACTATCCAAAATTCACTGTTAATCAGCACCAAATGTTGTGTATCATTCCAGGCAGCCACAGAAATGGTGGAATTACAAAAATTGAAACGTCATATTGGTGCAGTTAGATGCGGGGACAAGGCTAAGGTCAAAGGACTAGGGGGCTCAAAGTCCAGGTTTGGAAAGCACAGCGTAGCTACATCGATGCCCTGTCTCAAGTTGCACCACACGCTTGGCATCCTATTTGACTTCGGAATTAGTTTCCGATCACATATTCGCTCCATCATAAAGACCGCCTACTCCGTAACAACGCTTGTTTACTGCCCCTGCCTCAGCCCGACAGCTGCCGAAATCCTCATCCATGCCTTTCTCATCACTCCTGGGCGGCCTCCCATCACCCACCCTCCATAAACTTCAGCTCATCCAAAACCCTGCTGCCCTTGTCCTATCCCAATCACCCCCTGTGCGCGACGGTTTACATTGGCTCCCGGTCTCCCCCCGGTGCCTCAAGTTTAAAACGCTCATCCTCGTGTTCAAATCTCTTCGTGGCCTCGGCCTTCTCCATCTCTGTAACCTTCTCCAGCTCTACAACCCTCCGAGAGCGCTGCATTCCTCCAACTCTGGCCTTGTGACTCCTCCACCATTGGCGGCCGCGCCTTCAGCCGCTCAGGCCCTCAGCTCTGGAATTCCCTCCCTACATCTCCCCGGCTCGCTACTTCGCGATCCTCCTTTAAGACCATCCTTAAAACCCACCTCTTTGATCGAGCTTCTAATATCTCCTCCCTAGGCTTGGTGTCGATTATTGTCTGATTACTCATCCATGTTTTTCTAAGCTGAATGTGCAACAAAAATGCAAATGTTGTTTTTATTCTGCAGCAAGAAGTTTATGTGAGGGTTGCTATAGTTGATCAACCATCAGGTCCTCATTTCTGTCTTCACTCTCACTGAGCATGCCTGACATGCCAATGCTTAAGACAAAAAACGGATTTTCTTTTGATGTGGCTTTAAGCAATGAATCATATCTGGCAGGATTTTCATTGTGCCGTGGAGTCGGGATTGGAGGCGGGGTGGGGGGGTGTTAAAATCCCGAAATCAGGGGTCCCGACCCCTTCCCGCACCCAAACCCGCCTCCATGCCAGTTTCAAAGGAGGCGGGTACCTGCCCCGCACTGGGACCCGCCTACCTGAGGTGGGAAGGGATTAGTGCCAATTAACTGCCTGGTACAGAACCAGGTAGTTAACAGGCAGTTTTTAGCCTAATCCCTATTTTTAAGGTTGAAGTGTGGGATTCCCGACGGTTCCAAACCACACCAAGTTAGAGGAGGCGGGCCGTCGGGTTGAAGGACTTGGAGGGGTCGAGATGTCGGTGTTCAGGTGAGTGATGTGTGCATGAGTGCAAAGGTAAGTGTGTTTGGTGTGTCTAAAGTGATTAAAGAAGTGTAAATTACCTTTTCAGCCTTCCTTCCTTTAGGTCTCAGGAGTCCCTCATCTCACCGGCACAGAAAGCAGAATGGCTGCGAACTGTCAAAAGTGACAGCCTTCAGCTTACTGTGCAGGAGAGATTTCTAACTGAGTCTGTGGAGAAGGACTCAGGTTAGAAGTAAGACTGTCAGTGTTTGACAGCTTCAAACAGCTGTGAAACACTGATATTTCATCTGTCAAAACCTCTTGACAGATGAAATTTCAGTCTGTGACGTCACCGGTTGCCGGGTTGCCCTTAATTGGCCTGCTGAGCCCACTGGGGGGCTCAACAAGGTCAATCAAGTTAAAATCGCGTGGATTGGCCGCATCTGGATGGAGGCGGGACTACAACCCCGAAAGTTGTAGTCCCGCCTCCATCACGTCCCCTGAGTTAAATTCCTGCCCATCCTCTTTCAAACAAGAACAACCACAATACAAGTCAGGATGTGATGTTACAAAGGAATAAAATGGCCAAAGCTCTACAACCTAACACTGCACTTACTTATTGCACTGGTGGATTACCCATGGCATTATTCATGGTAAGTTGGAGGATGCAGTATTTTGTAAGAACAGGAGTGTCAAACCATGTATCCGAAACAAATGATTCTGCTATGGCAGAGCTGTGTCCCTTAAAGGGGAGTTTTCCCCGGTGTCCTGGGGCCAATATTTATCCCTCAACCAACATCACTAAAACAGATTATCTGGTCATTATCACATTGCTGTTTGTGGGAGCTTGCTGTGCACAATTGGCTATCGTGTTTCCTACATTACAACAGTGACTACACTTCATGGCACCTTCCCGTGCAAGCGGAGGAGATGTAACACCTGCCCCTATACCTCCCCCCTTCCCACTGTCCAGGGCCCCAAACACCCCTTCCAGGTGAAACAGTGATTTACTTGTACTTCTCGCAATCTAGTATACGGTATTCGCTGCTCACGATGCGGTCTCCTCTACATTGGGGAGACCAAACGCAGATTGGGTGACCGCTTTGCGGAACACCTCCGCTCAGTCCGTAAGGGTGACCCCGAGCTTCCGGTCGCCTGTCATTTTAATTCACCGCTCCATTCCCACTCGGACCTCACCGTCCTTGGCCTCTTGTATTGTTCCACGGAAGCTCAACGTAAACTCGAGGAACAGCACCTCATCTTCCGATTAGGCAGTCTGCAGCCTTCCGGACTCAATATCGAGTTCAACAATTTCAGATCATAACCTCGGCCCCCATTTCATTTTCTCTTGTAATTGTTCCACTCCTTTCCCCCCCCCCCCCTTTCCTTTTGTTTCTCTCTCACACCTGGCAGCTATCTTTTGCCCTGCCAGTACACTTTACACCTAATCCCAGCCTATTATCATCTCGTCCAGCTTCTAATCTCTTTTACTTCTTTTGTTTCTTTTATTCTTTTGTCTGATCGCAGCCCTGCCTTCGATCTAGTTTCTTTCCTTTCCAGTTTTGAAGAAGGGTCCAACCCGAAACGTCAACTCAAATTTCTCTCCACGGATGTTGCCTGACCTGCTGAGTTTTTCCAGCATTTTCTATTGTTATTTCAAAAAGTACCTCATTGGCTGTAAAGCACTTTGGGACGTCCTGAGGTCGTGAAAGGCCCTATAGAAATGCAAATCTTTTTCTTTCTTACATAAATTAAGTTGTGAATTTTTTCAAAGGAAAAAATTGAATCGTGTTAGGGACACCCTCCTGCCCTTTTATATACGCTAATTATTTACAGCTTATCAGCACTGAGTCAGAAGGTTGTGGGTTCAAGTCCCACTCCAGAGACTTGAGCACAAAAATCTAGGCTGACACTCCCAGTGCAGTGCTGAGGGAGCGCCGCACTGTCGGAGGGGCAGTACTGAGGGAGTGCTGTACTGTCGGAGATGCCGTCTTTCGGATGAAACGTTAAAGCGAGGCCACGTCTGCTCTCTCAGGTGGACGTAAAAGATCCCATGGCACTATTTCGAAGAAGAACAGGGGAGTTATCCCCGGTGCCCTGGGGCCAATATTTATCCCTCAATCAACATCACTAAAACAGATTATCTGGTCATCATCACATTGCTGTTTGTGGGAGCTTGCTGTGCACAAATTGTCTGCCACATTTCCCACTTAAAACAGTGACTACACTTCAAAACAGTACTTCATTGGCTGTAAAGCGCTTTGGAACGCCCTGAGGTCGTGAAAGGCGCTATAGAAATGCAAGTCTTTCTTTAAAAAAAATTTTAATCTGAAACTTCAAATCACTTGGTTTTAAAATTCATTCTCCATCTTGTCTTCAGAGAAACTCAATTCTTGTTGCAGCAGAAGAGACAGTCTCATTCCTTCAGGTTTTAATTGTTGTTTGAGATTTTAAAAGCTTCAACAATTAAAATAAAGTCAGTCTCACACAGGTCCCAGATCCCCTGTAGAGGGCGCTGTGCTGCTTTGACTGTCTGATTACTGCAAGTTGTAGCGTACGGAGAGTCTGTGGGCAAGAGTAAAGAGAAAAGAAAGACTTGCATTTATACAGCACCTTTCACGACCTCAGGGCGTCCCAACACGCTTTACAGCCAATGAAATACTTTGGAAGTGTGTTTCACCTGAAGCGCCTCCAACAGGGCAGCACTCCCTCAGCACTGCACTGGGGTGTCAGCCTGGATTTTTGTGCTCAAGTCTCTGGAGTGGGACTCCCAAGTGTAATGAATGGCTGGTGCAGTTTGTTCACCAGTGACCACAGAATCCGGGCCAATGTATTATCAGGAACTCTGATTTACAGTGACTTAATAAATCAATTCTTGTTTAGTACATATTATTCTGGGAGTTGTACCAGTATGTTAGAGGTCAAACTTCATAATTCTGTCCAGTTGTATGTGCAAACTATAATATAAAGTTGGTGGTCTTGGCAATCATGGCATGTTCTTTTAATCAATATAAATAACTAAATAATAATTAACTAACATACATAAATAATTATCCCACAAACAGCAACTGGTAAGATAGAATAAAGTACATTTCTCTTCAGTATATTGCTCACTTGCAGAGTGGCAACACACAAAAAAAAAGATACTTGCATTTCTAAAGCGCCTTTCATGACCGCCGGACGTCCCAAAGCGCTTTACAGCCAATGAAGTATTTTTTGAAGTGGAGGCACTGTTGTAATGTGGGAAACGCAGCAGCTAATTTACGCACAGCAAGCTCCCACAAACAGCAATCTGATGATGACCAGATAATCTCTTTTTTAGTGATGTTAATTGAGGGATAAATATTGGCCGTAGGACACCGGGGAGAACTCCCCTGCTCTTCTTCAAAATAGTGCCGTGGGATCTTTTACGTCCACCCGAGAGAGCAGACGGGGCCTCGGTTTAATATCTCATCTCCCCAGTGTCCTGGGGCCAATATTTATCCTTCAATCAACATCACTAAAAACAGATTATCTGGTCATTATCACATTGCTGTTTGTGGGAGCTTGCTGTGCACAAATTGGCTACCATGTTTCCTACCTTACTTTGGGATGTCCGGTGGTCGTGAAAGGCACTATATAACTGCAAATCTTTCTTTCTAAGAAGGACTTGCATTTCTATAGCGCCTTTCCCAACCTCAGGACATCCTAAAGTGCTTTACAGCCAATGAAGTACTTTTTGAAGTGTAGTCACTGTTGTAATGTAGGAAACGGATCTCCTTTGGTATTGCTTACGATAAATTGGACGTTACATTTACAATGGCAGGAGCATTAAACCGTGTTGAAGGTGCAGCTTTTAAGGTCATGGTGTTGAACTGCTGTTACGTACTTAGGGTGAGCATAATCAAAGAATAATTGCTATTCTGGCTGTAGATCAGAACCCTGGCTTTGTGTAATGCTAAGGTCAGTTAAAAAAGGTGGCAGACATTCTTATCCTGAAAGTCGGCAGGTCTCCTGTCGTAGCTGTGGTGAAGGGATAATTACTAGTCGTAGCCCCTTTAGGGCTACCCCAGATCAGGCGTATTTCTCAGATGTTCACTTTCAAATAAAGTTTGAGGTAGCCGAATCCTAAAGACGCTTAATTGGGTCTAAAGATCCAGACTATCTCTCCCTAAAGGAAAGGAACAACCTGAAAATGTTACCGTCCTCCAGATAGCACTTTTAATAAGTTTAGCTAGACTGTAACGTTCCGGATATTATGAGGGTCCGGAAATCTCCACCAGAATTCAGCAACTCCTCACAAAGTGTGTACAGAGATTGAGTTTGCGAGTTTGATACAGAAGTCTTATGTGAGACAATTCTAAAAATATATAGATTTATTAAAGAACCGACATGCAGTTTACAGTTGGTGAGTCAATCGCAACATTAACAGTTCCAAAAAGAGAAAACTTATAATCCTATTTTCAGAGAACCTTACTTTCAAATCTTAACTTTGCCACAGTTTTACAGTTCTTAAAGTTCTATTCAGGATATCCACCAAAATCAAATACCTTTGATCCCCGAGGTACAAAGAGTTGGAGACTTACAGAGCCGTCTCTGAAGCCGAGAATCGCTTTGCCCAATTAAAGTGAGTCTGTTATCCCTCTTGAGAGTTCAATATTTATACCCTTTTCCGGTGGTATTTCCTTTAAGGTTTTCTGCTGATGTAAGCTAATTATCTCTAGTCATTTTTCTGCTGACCCCTGTAATTCTTACAGTCACCTCAGCTGGTAGCATTACAGAATTATGTCCCCTCTCTAGGTATTCTTTACTTGATGTCATCTTTACGAAGGCAGATGTTCCTTACTTTGTGCTTCTTTATGAGGTGTAAATTAGAACACCTTATCCAGGGTGAACCATTGTTTCGTTCCCAAAGGTCAGCCTGTCGGGAGCCTTTAACCTTCTGTTATTTAAGGTTATTTATTCAGGGTCAACAACTATCTTATCTCAATAGCCAGAATTATTTCATAGTTAGGTTTCTAAATTTCCAAACCCAGTTTGTCATGTTTCAATAAGGCCAAAATTCTTTCATAAGACAGTGTATTTTTCTGAATAGGTTATATGGCTTATTCCTTCACAGTAGCAGACAACAGGCAGTAACCCCAGAGATACCAGGTTCCTGGCTGTTTCTTTGGAGAGGTTTTGCATATATGCCAAAAGACTGCCTTTATTTCTTGAAGGCTGCCTTTATCACTGTACTTTTGAAACATATTCTTAAAAGATCGGACCCCTGTTCTACGTTACAGCAGTGCTACTATCAGTGGCAGAGATTCTTGCCATGAGTTTACTCGGCCTCAGTTTGGGGATTTAAATGCCTTTAGCAACAGCAACAACTACAACAACAATGGATAAGACATTAAACCAAGGTTCAGTCTACCCTCTCAGGTAGACAACAAAAAAATCCCATGGCACTATTTGAAGAAGAGCAGGAGCATTCTGCCGGTGTCCTGTCCGACAGTTATCTCTCAAACATCACTGCCAGAAATAGATTCCTGATCAATTATCTCATTGCTCTTTGTGAGATCTTGCTATGCGCAAATTGCCTGCCGTGTTTCCCTACAACAATCCGTACAATTCAGAATACTTCTTGGGCTGTGAAGCGCTGTGGGACATCCGGAGGGCATAACCGGCGCTATATAAATGCAAGTTTTTTTCTTTCTTGTATAGTCCCTTTCTTGCACACAGACATGCATCATAGATCAACCACAGGGGGTTTCTAACCCATCAGTGTTCAGCTTGTGTGGGACCTTTTTTTTCATTCATTCACAGGATGTGGGCGTCGCTGGCGAGGCCGGCATTTATTGCCCATCCCTAGTTGCCCCTTGAGCAGGTGGTGGTGAGCCGCCTTCTTGAACCGCTGCAGTCCGTGTGGTGAAGGTGCTCCCACAGTGCTGTTAGGGAGGGAGTTCCAGGATTTTGACCCGGCGACGGTGAAGGGACGGCCGATATATTTCCAAGTCAGGATGGTGTGTGACTTGGAGGTGGAACTTGGAGATGGTGGTGTCCCCATGCGCCTGCTGCCCTTGTCCTTCGAGGTGGTAGAGGTCGTGGGTTTGGGAGGTGCTGTCAATGCAAGATAAAGCTATGCTTAAAAAAAAATCCCTGGACCCCACACAGTATTATAACAAAACTGCACCAATTTTGTTTTTCAAAATCACTGAAAAGCAGCAAACACAATCGAACAGAAAATCACCGCGGACTCCTTTAAAGAATCTCTTGTCCTCGCAATTTCTAACATCCTGTATTTTTGGGGCATTCTACCAAACCACATCTGCCCAGGGTTACAGCAGGAAAATGATGCGGACGGCAGGGCTCTCGCCAGTGTCAGGTGGAGCGAGATGTGTGCCATGTGTAAAGGGGGCGAGTCTTGTCTTCCCACTTTCTTCTCTGTCTGCACTGCCCAGGAAGCGGTGTGTTTGGGATATTATGGACAGGAACATTAGCCCCAGTGAATTAAATTGAAAGAGTTTGAACACTTAATGGATAAATCAGTCTTGCGGAAATTCAAACTATATTTCCCATGTAGACTTCTGTTGCCTTTACATTGCACCTGCCAGCATTTTTGGTTTACGTGTTTGGAAGGATTACAAAATAGATTTAAGTGTGCACATTTGTGAATTTAGTGGAGAACCCCAGGGCTGAATTCTGTTCGTGAACTGTCTTCCCTCATTAGTGCAACACCAAGAGCATTTGTGTAGCGATGCACTGACACTGGGGTTGGGAGCGAATCAGTTTGCATAACCGTAGAGTGGAGTAGATAAGGTCTACAGATATACATACACTCAAATCTGTGCATGGAACACTGCTTCCTGTCTTTGATAGCAGTCAGTTTCTTCCGACTAACAAGAGATGATGGGAGAGTCAGATTCTCTTTCTAAAATTGGTAGCACTTTTCCCCCCCCCAAAAAAAGTTTTAAAACAGGTAAGTTAAGAAATAGAAAAGCAAAATACTGCGGATGCTGGAAATCTGAAATAAAAACAGAAAATGCTTAAAATACGCAGCACGTTATACAGCATCTGTGGAGAGAGAAACAGAGTTAATGCTTCAGGCCGATGACCCTTCGTCAGAACTGGAAAAAGTTCGAGATGTAACAGGTTTTAAGCAAGTGCGGGGGCGGGGAAAGGGGGGGGGAGGGGAGGAAAGAACAATGGGAAGGTCTGTGATAGGGTGGATGCCAGGAGAGATTAAATGACAAAAGGGATGGTGGGGCGAGGCAAAAGGAGATGGTAATGGGACAAGCAAAGAAACAAAAGATGAGCAAAAAGAAATGGTAAGTTAAGAAATAGCTTCTAACGAGAGCCTGGATTTTCCGATTGTGGGGCACAGCCGATGAGAGCGGGGCTTCTGCCTCCCATGGAGATGCCCCCCTGACCCTGACTGATTGCCCAGCCGAGGGCCGTCATTAACATGACTGAGGTAGGTTCCCCAGCCGGAATCATTAGTGGCAGAACACGTAGACTTACCACGGCATGGGGATGCAAATAGCCTTCCAGGTGCCGGTAAAATCGAACACATTTTTATAAAAAGACTCGCCTTCTATGTCCCGGAGCCATGTGCGTGGCAGTCCTTGGAGAGCCATGGTACAGGTCCTTGCTGCCGCCACCATCCCTCTCTCCCCTCCGCCGATCCTTAAACGCTGGATGTCCCGTTCGCCCATCACCCCCTGTGCTCGCTGACCTACACTGGCTCCCGGTTAAGCAACACCTCGATTTTAAAATTCTCATCCTTGTTCTCAAATCCCTCCATGGCCTCGCCCCTCCCTATCTCCGTCACCTCCTCCAGCCCCACAACCCCCCCGAGATCTCTGCACTCCTCTAATTCTGGCCTCTTGCGCATCTCCGATTTTAATTGCTCCACCATTGGCGGCCGTGCCTTCAGCTGCCGAGGTGCTACGCTCAGGAACTCCCTCCCTAAACCTCTTCACCTCTCTCTCTCCTCCTTTAAGCCTTCTTAAAACCTACCTCTTTGATGAAGCTTTTGATGCCTTAATATCTCCTTATGTGGCTCGGTGTCAAATTTTGTTTGATAATCGCCCCTGTGAAGCGCCTTGGGACGTTTTACTATGTTAATGGTGCTGTAGAAATACTTGTTGTTGTTGATGTCAATGCCTAACAAGTGGCCCTAGTGGCCAACATTGCAACAGGGCAAGTGATGAGCAATATGTTAAACTGTTATTAATTTTAGCATGGTTAAGCTGGCCGCCATTTGGTTAAGTGAGGAGGTGGGGGGGGTTAAGGAAAGAGAGAGAGATTCCTCCTCACAAAAAGAATCCTCAGTTATGTCAATATCCCAAAGCCTTTCCACCATCTACAAGGCACAAGTCAGGAGTGTGATGGAATACTCTCCACTTGCCTGGATGAGTGCAGCTCCAACAACACTCGAGAAATTTTGCTTTACACTCAAGATGATGTAACTTTTAAAAAATTTGTTCTTGGGATGTGGACGTTGCTGACAAGGCCAGCATTTATTACCCATTCCTAATTGCCCTTGAGAAGGTGGTGGTGAGCCGCTGCCTTGAACCGCTGCAGTCTGTTTTCTTTGTAGCGGTTTGGTGCAACTGAGTGTCTCGCTTGACCATTTCAGAGGGCAGTTAAGAGTCAACCACATTGCTGTGGGTTTGGAGGCCAGATGGGGTAAGGTACAGCAGATTTCCCTTCATTACTGGTACTAGCTTTTTATTCCAGATTTATTTAATTACCTGAATTTTAAATTCCCCAGCTGCCCGTGGTGGGATTATGAACTCACATACTCCAGATCATTAGTCCAGGCCCTGGATTATTAGTCCAGTAACATAACCACTGTGCTACCATACCCACTTAGTATTTTAACTTTAGTATTATGGGTTGTGTTCTAGTCAGGATTGTCAAGGCTCTCATGATTCCAATTTTGAATGGAACTACCGTCTTGTACAGCTCAGGTACGCCAAACAGCAAGGGACACATACTTAAATAACAACAGTGAGTGCTGGAAACGCTCAGCAGGTCAGGCAGCATCGAGGAGAGAGAAACAGAGTCAGCGTTTCGGGTCGAATCCTTCGTCAGTGTTAAGTATGTGTATTGTATTGAACAATTAACACAAAGACTTAAACGTATAACTCAAACAGGTCTTTACTGGTTGGAGGTAGGGACTATACATAGGTCTTTACTTCATGCCCACAGGCGGGAACTGAGGGGGATCAGTACCCACAGTACTATTTATACCCCTATGGCCAGGAGTGGTACTGCGTATCACTACGCCCAACAAGTAGTGCAGTCCTGTCCATAGGTTCAAAGTAGCACACATATTACATACACAACATTCCTCCCTTCCTAGCTTTACAGTCATCTCCCCATTTAACATAACGTAATAACATATATACATATATAACTTCAGGTTTACATAACAGAATAACATAGATACATAGATAACTTCATGTCAAAACAGATCACAGATTCAGTCTCTGCGGAAAACAGTTCACAGATTCAATCTCTGTGGTGTAGTCGGTTCACGTTGCTGGAGTGACTCATTCAATAGTCCTTCCATGGATTTAACAGTTTGAACTTCCGAACTGAATTGGCTCCGTTCGGAGGGACCACGTGTGTGATCTGGTAGAGGTGATAATGGTTCAGATGGGTCATCTTCTGTTTTTACTTTTCCTTTTCTGCTTCTTGGAGACTCTCTGGGCTCCATTGTCAGCTGCCACAGCTGCCAGCTGCATGCGCAGTTCCTCCTTCTCTTCCTCCTGTTTCCGTCGTAGAGCCAGCTTCTCCCGATGTTCCGTAGACTTTTGGTGCTCCTCCATGATTTCTGCACTTTGGGAGTCGAAGTTACAAGCTGGGTAGGACAGGACATCGTAATATTCGGTGTCGTCCTGAGCTAGACCAGTGAGAGGGTCGTCTATTTCCTCCATACCCAGCTGGACGTTAGCCAGCTCTTGTTCCAAATCCAGACATCTTTCCTGAAGAGACTTCTTCATGTGTACCTCTGCATCCAGCTTTTTCTGGGCTTTCAGCAAGTCGTTTACTAGTGACCTCATTTGTGATTTTAATACTTCAACTTCCTTTGGAGATTGATTGATCGGACTATGCAATCCCTCTACCGGAGCAGCTGTTTCAGCGGTCTGTTGTTCTACGTTGACGTGAGTCAGCGTACTTTTGGCATCCAAGGGCTGCTCTGTTGCAGTCATCTCAGTCTGTGTTGCCACCTCAGCTCTTCCAATGACCTTTGAGAGCTCCGAACCCCTTTCGTTTGAATATTGAAGTTCGTGTTCAAGTTTTTCCCATTTCAGAGTCCTGTCCTTCAGCATATGCAGGAGTTGGCTGACCGTTAACTCCTCTGACATCAGACGTTTTGTGTGCTCCTGCTCCATTTTCTCCTTCAGCTGCTTCTGTTGTCTTTCCAGATTCTCCAACTCTATATCAAAGAACTCTTTCGTTGCATTCAACTCTTGCTCAAAACGGCGAAGCATTTGTTCTAATTGCTGTTGTAGTTTGAAATGGAGTTGAGTTCGAGCCCGGTGTCCCTCAGAAATGGGCACATCAGTAGACTTGCCAGACTCAGAATCCACAGTTAAACTATGTTGTTGTTGCTCAGTGGAATTCTGTGCTGAAACTTTGTCTTTTGCACCTGAGTTGGGCTTACCATCATCCGTTCCAGAGTCTGGGCCGACTATCTTCACCGAGTTCTCACTCGTTATTGTTTGTAGGAAATGCCAGTCCATATTCATTTTCCTAATCCACTCCCGTCCTAGTAGTGGAGGACCTCCTTCAGATATCACATATAAGTCCATTATTTGACTGTCTTCGCCCTTGTGGACCACTGCAACCTCTATTTTCCCGATGGGGTACACTCTTTGCCCCGTGTATGTTTTCAATATAATCCCCGTATCCTGTAGGGGAATATGTTGGAATAACTTTCCGTAATCTTTCTTATTTATGACCGTCAATGCCGATCCAGTGTCCAATTCCAGTTTTACTTGGACTCCTTCTATCTGAAGAGTGACCCAAATTGTCTGGAGGTCTGCACCCTTACCAGCGTTGAGTACTCTTAAGCTAGCCAGTTCATTACAGCTTAAGCTAGCCAGTTCATTACTGCTAGCGTCTGAATCGGACTCCTGTTCGGTCACCTTGTGTACCTTTGCGTATTTTCCTTGCGGTGACTTCTTGTTGCTGGTCTTCTTCCCTGACCATACTCTAGCTATATGTCCAAGCCTACCACAAGTTCTACATTCTTGGTTTTTAAACCAACACTGGTTCTGATCATGCGTTGTCTTTCCACAACGATAACATTTGCCAGAACTCACACCCAATTTGTGTGCACTGAGCTCCGGTGACCGTAGCTGCATTACTGCCGTGCCTCTCGCTGCGGCTTCGTGTGCTGCTGCCATAGTGACCGCCTTCTCAAGCGTCAGCTCATTCTCCTCGAGCAGTCGCTTTTGTGTATCCTGTTTAAATAAACCACACACAAATTTGTCTCGAAGTGCCTCTGTCAGTCCCGTTCCAAACTGGCAATATTTCGCTAATTTACGCAATTCCAGCAAATAATCAGCATTGCTTTCATGCTGTAGCTGCCTTCTGTCGTAAAATTTAAATCGTTCCGCTAGCATCAGCGGCGTGGGGTTTAGATGATCTTTCAGGACAGTAACAATCTCATCGAACGTCTTATCCGCCGGTTCATCTGGTGATAACAGGTGTTTCAATTGCCCGTATGTCTTCGCACCCATTAAATTTAATAATGTTAGTGCTTTATCAGCCTCACGAATTTTATTGGCCTTACAATAATTTTTAACTCGTTCAACATATATGGCCCAATCTTCGATGTCACTATCAAAGTTGCTAATATTCCCGTGTTTAGGCATTGTAGTACTTTATCAGATTTGCAATTTCTCAGATTTTTTTTTTTTTTACTGTTATCCAAGATGGTGGCTTCCCGCTCTTGCCGTCGTCCTCCGCCCACAAAATGGCGGTTTTCCCGCTTCTGCCTTCTTCCCCAGCGGTTTTCCCGCGAAAAATGGCGGCTTTCCCGCGCTTCTCGCTCTCCCCGCCCACTTCAATGGCGGTTTTCCCGCGCTTCTCGTCGCTGACTTTCAGCCCGACTGCGGCTCTTATCTCCTGTGCGATCGCTGGTGCGCCGCCCGCCCGAAACGGTTCTCAGCCCTTATCACCGGTGCGATCGCTGGCCCGCTAAGCGCCTCCCGCTTGAAGCGGCTCCCGGCCTCTGGCTCACCCGCTCGGCGGCTCTTGCTCGCTCCCTCCCGGGCTCTGGCTTACCCGCTCGCGCCCTCCCGGGCTCTGGCTTACCCACGAGGTTATGGAGGCTTCAGGGTCCTAATGCCTGTCGCTTCCAGTCGCTGGAAGCTGTCAGGATTTCTGCTGCCCTTCAGTTTTCAGTGGGGTGTTGAGGATTGGAACCTCTCTTCAACGTCCTGTCTTTGGACGAAGCCGCTGTGGAATAACTGCCGCAGGGTTCGAACCGACTCGTCGCCAGTGTTAAGTATGTGTATTGTATTGAACAATTAACACAAAGACTTAAACGTATAACTCAAACAGGTCTTTACTGGTTGGAGGTAGGGACTATACATAGGTCTTTACTTCATGCCCACAGGCGGGAACTGAGGGGGATCAGTACCCACAGTACTATTTATACCCCTATGGCCAGGAGTGGTACTGCGTATCACTACGCCCAACAAGTAGTGCAGTCCTGTCCATAGGTTCAAAGTAGCACACATATTACATACACAACAGTCAGAACTGGAAAAGGTTAGGGAGGAGAGATTTTTAAGCAGGGGCAGGGAGGAGGGAAGGAAAGAACAAAGGGAAGGCAGGAGAGATTGACTGACAAAAGGGATGATGGTGCAAGGCAAAAGGAGAGGTAATGGGACAAGTTAAGAAACAAAAGATGGGTCTAGATGAGGTGTGAATGATGATGGCAACAACATTAACAGCTACCATGTGAGGAAACGAGAAAAAAAAGAAAGAAATACAGGGGCCGAGGTTATAGTCTGAAATTGTTGAACTCGATGTTGAGTCCGGAAGGCCGTAAAGTGCCTAATCGAAAGATGAGGTGCTGTTCCTCGAGCTTACGTTGAGCTTCATTGGAACAGTGTAAGAGGCCGAGGACAGAGAGATCAGAGTGGGAGTGGAGGGGAGAATTAAAGTCACAGGCAACCGGAAGCTCGCGGTCATGCTTGCAGACGGAACGGAGGTGTTCCGCAAAGCGGTCACCCAATCTGCGTTTGGTCTCCCATTCCAACTGACACATTCTTCTTCCCTATGATGCATGGAATTTGTTCTCTGTACACAAGACAATTATCTTGACAATAGCTACATCTGTGCTCTCACACACCTTTAGAGAGTGCCTCCTGCAACCATGGCAACTCCTTTGCCAAAAACTGCTCCTAAATATTTTGGAACATCAGCGATACAAACGGCAGCTGAACAGGTGCAGAAATAAATAGAAAATGTCAAGGAAATAAAAGCGGGTCTGTTCTGACGAAGGGTTTATACTAGGGGGACCATATTTTCTAAACCGAATCCGGGGACACACAAGGGTGGGATCACAGCAAAGTAGCCAGGATGCGTTGCAAGAAAACCAGAATGACGACTGTAAAGTCTGTGGGTTGTATAGCGAAGTAATACACAGACTACAAGAGTAACTTAAACAGGACTTTACTATTCGAAGGTCAGGGCGAATCTGCCCAATAAATCCTGACACAGCACTTATATACTGGTGTGGTCACCGTCGGTATTACAGTATACAGCAGCCAAGATAAAGTAGTGCCACACCTAAAATAGTTCTCTTAAAGGTGAACGGTTACATACGATAGTTCTCTTAAAGGTAGAACAGTTACATACACTACAATCCTCCCTTTTTAGCTTACAACATACTTATTCCCCATTAACCATATCATTAGAACATATATACAAATTATGTAAAACAGTTCACAGGTTCAGTCTCTCTGGGGGTCTCCTGACTCTCTCCAGATAACGCCTCGGTGGTGTAGTAGTTTTCGGCGGGGTAGTAGGTTCTTCCGGCAAGGCCGATTCAGCTTGAAGGACAGTGTCAGGATCATCTGATTCCAGTATTACCAGATCGGAGGTAGGTGCTCTGGGTATCTCTGTTTCTACATTAGCCGTGTAAGGTTGTGGAGTAGGTTGGCTCTTTGTGGATGACCCTATGATCTGGTCAACATGGCGCCTTATTATGCTGTCACCAATGTCCACTGTATACAGCAGCGGCCCTAGCCTTTTTACAATAGTTCCAGGCTGCCATTTCTCGGTACGGTAGTCCCGGGCCAAAACTTGTTGACCTGTCTGAAAAGATCTAGTTGGCCTTTCATTCATGCCCTGGAATTGCCGGTTCTCTACGTCCCTTCTGACGTTTGGCTTAACCAAATCCAGCCGGCATCTTAGTCTTCTATTGAAAAACATCATGGCGGGAGTTTGATTTGTGACCGCATGTGTTGCATTCCTGTATGCCAACAAGAAGCTATCTACCTTATGTTGTAAGTTGATGTTCTCATTACCCATGGCCTTTATGGCCTTCTTGAAGGTCTGGACAAACCTTTCAGCTAAGCCATTGGTGGCGGGATGGTATGGGGCTGACGTGTAGTGCTTGACCCCATTGCTTTTTAAAAACTTCCTGAATTCTTCGGACACAAATTGTGGTCCATTATCAGAACAGACCTGTTCCGGCAGCCCATTCCTGGCAAACATGGTCCTTAATACTGTGATGGTTTTTTCCGTGGTGGTGGAGGACATCTTTATTACCTCCGGCCACTTGGAGTGTGCATCCACCGCTATTAGAAACATTGAGTCCATAAATGGACCAGCAAAGTCGATGTGTACCCTTTGCCAAGGAGATGAGGGCCACTCCCATGGATGCAGAGGAGCTTGTGGTGGCGCGTTTTGGACCTTCTGGCATCCTAGACAACTCTTGGTTATTTCCTCGATGTCTCCATCAATACCTGACCACCACACAAACGCTCTTGCTAGGTTCTTCATTTTCACTCCACCCAGATGCCCCTCGTGAAGTTCCTTTAGCACCTTATGCTGAAGTTTGGGTGGGATCACCACTCTCGATCCACACATCAAGGTTCCTCGGCACACTGACAGCTGTTCTTTCCGTTGCGAAAATGCTGGCAGTGTTGGTTCGCCATGTGCTGGCCATCCCTCCACTGTTAGATCGTAGACCCGTGAGAGAGTCGGGTCATTTCTTGTTTCATTCTCGATCATCGAATTGGTTACTGGTAGACATTCTACTATGGATGAGTGGAACATTTCTACCGGGTCCATTGTAGCCGCCTCTTCTACTACCGGCAACGGTAGGCGCGATAACTCATCAGCATTTCCATGCTGTTTGGAGCTTTTGTATTCAATGTCATATTGGTGTGCCCCAAGTAACACGGACCACCTCTGTAACCTTTGCGCTGTCATAGTGGAAACGGCCTTGTTAGGGTTGAATATGGACACCAACGGCTGGTGGTCTGTCAGTAATGTGAACTTCTTGCCCTGCAGGTAATAATTGAATTTCTTTACTCCCCACACAAGGCTGAGGGCCTCCCTGTCTATCTGAGCGTAATTTCGCTCCGCGGAGGTCAACGATCGGGACGCAAATGCGACTGGCCTTTCCAAGCCATTTGGTAACTTGTGTGAAAGTACTGCTCCAATTCCATAAGGGGAAGCATCACAAGCTAGACGAAGAGGTAACGTTGGGTTGAAATGAGCCAACACTTCCTCAGAGGTAATCAACGCCTTGCTTCTGCGAAAGGCCTTTTTACAGTCCTCGCTCCACTTCCATGGCACTTCTTTCCGTAACAGCGCATTCAGCGGATGTAGCACCGTGGATAAATTTGGCAGAAACTTGTGATAATAATTAATCAACCCCAGAAACGATCTCAACTGTGAAACGTTTTCCGGAGCGGGGGCCTTCACGACAGCTTCTATCTTGTCAGGCGACTTGTGCAGCCTCTTTTGGTCAATGACATGACCGCAGTACGAGATCCGTTTCTGGAAGAACTCACATTTCTGGCGATTAACTCGAAGGCCATATTCCTTCAACCTGGTGAGCACCAGTTTCAAATTTGTGAGGTGTTCCTCCTCGTCTTCTCCCGTAATCAGGATATCGTCCAAGTAACACTGCGTGCTTGGAACACCTTGTAAGACCTGCTCCATTGCCCTCTGCCAAATTGCTGGAGCCGAAGCTACTCCAAAAACCAGTCTATTATAACGATACAAGCCTCTGTGCGTGTTGATTGTGAGATACTGGCGCGACTCTTCCTCGACTTCCATTTGTAAGTATGCCTGTGCCAGGTCTATCTTGGTGAAGTGTTGCCCGCCAGACAATGAAGCAAAGATATCCTCAATCCGCGGAAGCGGGTATTGTACCGTGTGCAGCACCGGATTAACTGTGATCTTGAAATCTCCGCAGATGCGGACCTTCCCCAGTCCCCCTGGCTTGTTACTTGATGAAGACTTCATGACGGGAACAATGGGCGTGGCCCACTCACTCCAGTCCACCTTAGACAGTACCCCTGAACGTTCAAGCTCTTCCAGTTCTGCCTCCACAGCAGGTCGTATCGCGTAAGGTACCGATCTGGCTTTGAAAAATTTTGGGCTTGCATGTTCTGCAATCTTGATTTTTGCTTTAATTCCTCTCAGTGTTCCCAGTCCTTGCTGGAATACCTCTTTAGCTTCGTCCAATATTCTGGACAACCGTTCAGGTTTGACCTCTTCCTTCCCGGAATCTACCGTCATTATGTTTAGTGAATGCCAGTCTATCTTTATTTTCCTGATCCACTCCCGTCCCAGAAGTGGTGGACCTCCCTCGGGCAGCACATACAAGTCCATCCTTTGGTGATCTTTGTCTTTGTATCTCACCTTGACTTCTATCTTTCCGATGGGGTATACTTTGTGCCCCGTGTATGTCTGCAATACTATCTCCGCATCCCGTAGGGGAATATGTTTGAATAACTTTTTGTAATCATGCTTATTCATGACCGTCACCGCCGATCCGGTGTCCACTTCCATCTTCACTTGGACTTTTGCAATCTGTAGTGTGATCCAGATAGTTTGTCAGTCAGCTTCTTTACTCACATTATGAATCCTCAGACTACCCAGTGCCTTGCTGTTGGAGTCTGAGTCCGAATTCTGTTCATCTGGACTCTTCCCAGTCACCTCATGTACCTTTCTGTACTTCTTCTGCGGTGACTTATTATTGTTGTTCTTCTTTCCTGACCGGCATACCTTAGCTATGTGGCCAAGCTTGCCACATTTCCTACAGTCCTGGTTTTTAACCCAGCATTGGTTCTGGTCGTGTGTTGTCTTCCCACAACGAGAACATTTCGTTGTACCCGAAGTCATTTGATCCACACTGAGTACCGCTGTCTTCTGCTGCATTTCCGCCGTGCCTCTCGCTGCGGCTTCGTGCGATGCTGCAATAAGGACAGCCTTATCAAGTGTAAGATCGTTCTCTTCAAGTAGTCGTTTTTGCGTTCCTTCCTTTGACAATCCACACACGAACTTGTCTCGCAATGCCTCTGTCAGATTTCCTCTAAACTGGCAGTATTTCGCTAGTCTACGCAGCTCGACCAAGTACTCCGCGTTGCTTTCCTCTTTTCGTTGCGTTCTCCCGTAAAATTTAGATCGTTCCGCTAACATCAGCGGTGCGGGGTTAAAATGATCCTTCAGGACAGCAACAATATTATCGAAGGTTTGATCCGCCGGTTTAGCTGGTGATAGAAGATGCTTCAATAACCCGTATGTCTTCGTGCCCATCGAGTTTAGCAAGGTTATAGCTTTATCATCATCTTCTATTTTATTGGCCTCACAATATATCTCGATACGTTCTACGTACGTGGCCCAATCTTCCACCTCGGCATCGAAGTTGTTGATGTTACCATGCTTAGGCATCTTCACTATCTCTCACTATCTTTCTGCGAAACAACAGGATTTCTCTTTAACTTTTTAACTTTTTCTTTTTTTTTCCAAAAATGGTGGGTTCCCGCGCTTGTCTTCTTCCCCGCCTACTGGCAAAATGGCGGTTTCCCGTGCTTGTCTTCTTCCCCCCTACTGGCAAAATGGCGGTTTCCCGCTCCTGACTTCTTCCTCTGGTGGGAGGGGTAAGCTTTGCCCTCGGGCGACGACCGCTGGTTTACGGGGTTTGTAGCCTGTGCGCCGGCTTCAGTTTATTCTGAAGCGCGCGCTAGAAAAGCCGATCGCGTTCCTTGTCCCCCCCCCCCTTCTTTTCGGCAGGGGCAACCGGCGCTGGGGACAACCAGTTGGCGTCGGACAGATCCAGCTCCTGGTCCTTCACGGCAGCTGCTGCAAGCCGCTGGCCGGAACCTCGCTCGGTCTCTCTCTCGGGCTCGGTCTCTCCCGCTCGCGCGGCTCTCACTCGCTCTCTCTCGGGCTCTGTCTCTCCCGCTCGCGCGGCTCTCGCTCGTGCTCTCTCGGGCTCTGTCTCTCCCGTTCGCGCGGCTCTCGCTCGGGCGCTGTCTCTCCCGCTCGCGCGGCTCTCAATCGCGCCTCCCAGCCCTCTCGCAGTCCGGTGCTTCCCTCCCCGGCTGCGGCTGAGTTCTCCGCGATTTATTTATTTTTATAAGAACATAAGAACATAAGAAATAGGAGCAGGAGTAGGCCAATTGGCCCCTCGAGCCTGCTCCGCCATTCAATAAGATCATGGCTGATCTGATCCTAACCGCCAATCCACTATGACAGGACTATCTCCTGAATCTAACAGCATTAGGCACACGAAAACAGGAGCAGGATCAGGCTACACGGCCCCTGGGCCCGCTCCGCTACCCACAGGGCCATGACCTATCCGAACCTAGACTCATGTCCAAATTCCTGCCCGCTCCCCGTAACCCTTAATTCCCTTTTCTACTAGGAAACTGTCTATTTCTGTTTTAAATTCCCGCGCCTTATGATCCGGTCGCAGCGCTTCGTGGCCTCAGTCACTGTCTGGCCTTTTTCACCCCAATCGCGCCTCCCAGCTTCTCGCAGTCCGGTGCTTTCCTCCCCGGCTGTGGCTGAGTTCTCCGTGGCTTATTTATGTTTATACCTTCCCGCGCCTTACGATCCCGGTCGCAGCGCCTCGTGGTCGCGGTATTTGTCCGGCCTTTTTCGCCGTCGCGGTCTAGTCGTCTCACGACGCTCCCCAGCCCGCTTGTACCGCGGCTTCTGCTCCACGCTGCCCCAGTCTCCGCACCTCTGGGCCCGACTTCTGTCCGGCTCCTTTCCCCCTCGACCGTGGTCGAGTGCACCGCCCTTATCCTCCGTTTATTTGTTTCTATTTTCCCTTTACTCACAGTCACCGTGGCCGACTTGCTTCTCGTGTTGATCGGCTCACTCACCACCGTGGCAGAAGGGACAATCCGTGCCTGTTGCTGATGGAAGACTTCGTGTTTGAAATCTTCCTCCTTTCTTGGTCTGCTGACTCGAGTTTTCACTCAGCAAAACGACGAGGGCGGGTGCCTCTTCTCTACGCTCGTTTACTTCTTCAGAAGTATTGTTGCCGCAGGGTAAGATCGAACTCGTCGCCACTGTAAAGTCTGTGGGTTGTATAGCGAAGTAATACACAGACTACAAGAGTAACTTAAACAGGACTTTACTATTCGAAGGTCAGGGCGAATTTGCCCAATAAATCCTGACACAGCACTTATATACTGGTGTGGTCACCGTCGGTATTACAGTATACAGCAGCCAAGATAAAGTAGTGCCACACCTAAAATAGTTCTCTTAAAGGTGAACGGTTACATACGATAGTTCTCTTAAAGGTAGAACAGTTACATACACTACAACGACTTTGGTGCTTCTGCCAGTGGAATACGTGTAGAGACAATGCCATTTTCACTTTATACCGAATCTCCAATCTTGCGTGGGTTCTGGCAGTAGTGCTGTACTCTCTCTAGTGCCACCTGTGGCTTAGTGGGTAGCACCCTCGTCTGAGTCAGAAGGTTGTGGGTTCGAGTCACCGCCCTGTCTTTCGAATGAGACGTTAAATTGAGGCCCTGTCTGCTCCCTCAGGTGGCTGTAAAAGATCCCACGGCACTATTTCGAAGAAGAGCAGGGGAGTTATCCCCGGTGTCCTGGGGCCAATATTTATCCCTCAATCAACATCACTAAAACAGATTACCTGGTCATTGTCACATTGCTATTTGTGGGAGCTTGCTGTGTGCAAATTGGTTGCCGCGTTTCCTACATTATAACAGTGACTACACTTCAAAAAGTATTTCATTGGCTGTAAAGCGCTTTGGGGCGTCCGGCGGTCGTGAAAGGCGCTATAGAAATGCAAGTCTTTTTTCTTATTTTTGTGAAATCAGGTGCTCAGCTTTAGCATTGGCTGATTATTTGCAGAGATTATAATTTGCCCCACCCTAACTGTACATCATCTGCACTCTTTGTCTGGTTCAGGGAGCTTTGCGCATGCATGAGCTCATCCTCCTCCAATCCAAGCAATGGACCATTTTCTTTTGCAAAATGCAGCAGTGAAGAAACAGAATGTTTCCAACTGCTGCACAAAATTTAAGAACATTACCTGCTGCAGCGAATAGCAACACCAGATATAAAATGTGTAAAATTTAAATATAATTGTAGCATTAAACTTTTTATGTGAGGAGGGAGACCCTTTTTCTGGCCAATTGCTGCTTTCCTCTAACTGCAACCAAAACCAAACATCATTAATTTTTGTTAAAGAAGTGTTGCAGTGGGTTTTGTGAATTATATCTTTGAAACAAAGAGGGGAGCGGCCGCGCATGCGCACTGAGCGATGGGCGCGCCACTGGAAGATCAGCGCATGCGCACTGAGCGGCGCCCGCCCGCCGCGTCCCGCATGGTTGGCGCATGCGCGCCCAGCGGCGCTCTCCTCTTCCCCTCGGCCGCCCACACCCCGCAGGTTGTTGACGCAGGCGCGGTGGGCGTGCGGAAGTGGAGCGCGCGGAGTCGGGTGGCCACTTCCTGTCCGCGAGGCGGTGGAATGTTGGCGGGTCGCGCGCGGAGCCGCCGGTTGGAGCTCGAGCGAATGGGAGCGCGAGGCGGCGGCGGACAGAGCTCGAGACAGCATGAGGCCCGCTCAGGTAAAGCCCGCTCTCCACCAGGTATTGTCCGCCCGGGACAGAGCTCGAGACAGCATGAGGCCCGCTCCCCACACAATGTCCACCAGGTATTGTCCGCCCCAGCCCGGGACAGCATGAGGCCCGCTCAGGTAAAGCCCACTCCCCACACAATGTTCACCAGGTATTGTCCGCCCGGGACAGAGCTCGAGACAGCATGAGGCCCGCTCAGGTAAAGCCCGCTCTCCACACAATGTACACCAGGTATTGTCCGCCCCAGCCCGGGACAGAGCCCGAGACAGATCGCGCGGCGGCCACAGCCCGAGACAACAGAGCCATTCCCCCCCTGCTCAGGTAAATCTCACCATAATATATACATAAATAAAATCAGCTAAGAGCTGGAGTCAGAGCCAGCACCATGCCCCTCCCCGCTCAGGTAAATCTCACAATATATAATCTGCCCAGCCGCCAGCACCATGCCCTTTGCTCAGGTAAGGCAAAGTGTATAAATTATATCTGATATTGTAATTCTAACATATATATATAATGTAGATAAAATACACAATATATCTGCTCATGTAAATCTAAATACAAAATACACACTTAAATCTCTACACATTATATCTCTGCTCAGGTAAGTCACATTGTGCACAAAATATATCTGCTAATGTAAATCAAACACTCAGGAAATCTCTACAGATTATAACATGTTTGCTAATGTAAATCACACTGCGCACAATTCACGGCATGTAGGTAAAACTACAGTTACAATATAATATGTCTGGTAGTAGAGAAACTGCACAATACATAGTGTAGGTAAATCTCTACAGATTATAATATGCCTGGCAATGTAAGGAAAACTACAGATTATAATGTATCTGGTAATATAAATCAAACTGTACACAATTCACAATAAATCTCTACAGATTATAATATGCCTGGTAATGTAAGGACAAGCTACATATAATATCTGGTAATGTAAGTCAAACTGAACAATACATGATAAATCTCTACAGATTATAATGTCTGGAACTAGCTGAATTGCTCTTGCAGAGAGCTGGCACAGGCTCGACGGGTCAAATGGCCTCCTACTGTGCTGTGATTAATGTAGGAGAAACTGCACAATACACAATCAGGTAGATTATAATCTATCTGGTAATGTAAATCAAATTGTACACAATAAACGGTAAACCTATGGATTATAATATATTTGGTAGTGTAAGGGAAAATTACTAATTATAATCTGATATAAATCAAACTACACAATACAGTCAGGTAAATACAGCTTATAATATATCTGGTAATGTAAGAGTAAGTACAAATTATTTAATGTAGGTAAATTGCTATAGATATATATCCTGTAATGCAAGGGAAACTGTACAAAATATATATAATATAGATGAAACTGTACAAATTATATAATGTAGGTGAATCTACAGATTATAATCTATCTGGCAACATAGGGGAAAAAAACTGAAAGTGAAAGACATTTTATTCTAAGTTAGCCTGCATTCGCCCTTTTTATTTCCTGTATTCATGGAATACTTTTTTCCTCAAGTTTTCATCCCAACATTTGGTCATATTTGGACTTGTAGGCTTTGTTGTTTAGTTCGTACACTTGAACATTTCTAAATCAATAGTTTAAAATAAAAACCTTTTTAAGAAAGTAAGTTAACTATACCTTTTTTGCCTGTTTTAATTGAATTTTCTCTTCCACCTATCACGGTGATCGTGCTGTTTATTGCGATCCAATTTTATTAAACATTTGTTATATTCTGGTGTTTAAAAAATATATTAAACTGTGTAATGCATGTGACTAGAACGGCTTGCACCCTGGATAGAACGATAACTTGCAGATATATAGCGCCTTTAACATCGTAAAAACGTCTCAAGGCGCTTCACAGGAGCGTTATGAAACACAATTTGACACCTACCCACTTAAGGAGAAATTAGGGTGGATGACCAAAAGCTTGGTCAAAGAGGTAGGTTTCAAGGAGCGTCTTAAAAAGGAGGTGGAGAGGTTTAGGGAGGGAATTCCAGAGTTTAGTGCCTTGGCAACTGAAGGCACGGCCGCCAATGGTGGAGTGATTAAAATTGGGGATGCTCACGAGGCCAGAAATAGAGGAGTGCAGATATCTTGGAGGGTTGTGGGACTAGAAGAGATTACAGAGATAAGGAGGGGGCGAGGCCATGGAGGGATTTGAAAACAAGGATGAGAATTTTAAAATCGAGGCGTTGCTTAACCGGGAGCCAATGTAGGTCAGCGAGTGCAGGGTGACCGGGACTTGGTGTGAGTTAGGACACGGGCAGCAGAGTTTTGGATGCTCTCAAGTTTACGGAGGGTAGAACGTTGGAGGCTGGCCAGGTGTGCGTTGGAATAGTAAAGTCTAGAGATAACAAAAGCATGGATGAGGGTTTTTGCAGCAGATGAGCTAATGCTGGATGGAGACGGGCGATATTCCAGAGGTGGAAATAGATTAATCCTGCTCTATTCAGAAAATTTAGAGTGACAGAACCACACTTACAGCCTGTGTTGTACTTATTTCTATATAGAATCTGAGCAGTGCATTTGGCAAATTATTTAGTTTTTCTTTCATTACTGAATACTTACTGTTTTGTGATTCACTTGAGAATCTGATTGGTCTGGTAACAGACCAAATGCATCCATGTCATTGATGGCAAATGGAAACAGTCCAGAGTGATGTGTTTGGCTGATGTAACCGGAATGCTTTTATTTCATTAAGCTTGCTGAAAGGCTCTTAACTATTGATCCTTTTTGTAAGGGGAGGGGAATATGGATCATAATTAATAATCACTGTTGCACTTAAAGGAAGAGGTGTCAGTTTCTGCATTTACTTCACTTGGAGCAAATTAACCCACGTCTGTTGCATTAAACATTGGAGTGCCGTGGAATGCCTATTGTTTTCCACTTGTGTGAGTTTATTTTTCATAATCTAGATGTTCAGGAATTGTAAAATAAACTGATTAGTTTCTTGTTCTCCAATTGTTTTTCAACATTTCTGTGCATTTACAAGGAAGAAACATGCATGTGTGGACAGGGGAATGAATATTCCGTGTTGGATTTTTAACAAAGAATGAAGAGACTTGCATTTTATATGGCACTTTACCATGTGACGCAAACATCTCAAAGCACCTCAGATATGATAAGTTACTTTGAAGTACAATTACTGTTGATCTGAGGGCAAATACTGCAGCCATTTTAGGCCACAGCAGATCCCACAACAGTGAGATTATGAGCAGTTATTCTGTTTTTTGTGCTGTTGATGAAGGGAGGATTTTACAATTAAAAGAAAAGAAAGACTTGCATTTATATAGTGCCTTTCACGACCTCAGGACATCCAAAAGCGCTTTACAGCCAACAGAGTACTTTTTGAAGTGTAGACACTGTTGTAATGTAGGGAACATTTTAGCCAATATGCTCACAGCAAGCTCCCACAAACAACAATGTGATAATGACCAGATCATCTGTTTTTGTTATGTTGATTGAGGGATACATATTGGCCAGGACACCAGGGATAACTCCCCTGCTCTCCTTCGAAATAGTGTCATGGGATCTTTTACGTCCACCTGAGAGAGCAGACGGGGCCTCGGTTTAACGTCTCATCCGAAAGACGGCACCTCAGCACTGCACTGGAGTGTCAGCCTAGATTTTTGTGCTCAAGTCTCTGGAGTGGGACTTGAACCCACAACTTTCTGACTTAGAGGCGAGGGTGCCACCCACTGATCCACGGCTGACACTAGAAATTAGTGCTAAAATATAATGTACCCTTGTTGGGTGTCGAGCCCTGTAGATATTTTCCACCAGTTAAGCCTGTGGGAGATGAGCAGTGGGGGTTTTGGGCACAGTACTTGGTAGGAGGGATTGTGCCTGAAGTTGTTAATTAAGTTCAGTCTTGTTCTGATCATCAAAACAGTATAAGCTGGAAATATGGCAGTTTCCCAAAGTAATGTTTTCATTAAGAGTAAATTTACCCTCAAAGCAAATGAAGAGTACGTTGAAAATACGCTGGTATAAAATACCACTCTGTGGATAGAATTTGAGAGACACTGGATTTCTAGCCTATGAATCAGTTCACATTAAGTTTGAGTGATTTGATTCAGGAAACAGCACAATTTACATTGATTATACTTCATACAAACCTGTAAAAGACCATCAGCGTTAATGTTCAGCGTGAGTACTCTTCTATTAATGTACCTATGACTTGCTAGTGCATAGAGAAGACTATTACTATAAAAGGCGATTGGGGAAATAGGGATTTAAGTAATTAGCAAGTTGCAGAATGTATTGCTGTCTTTCCAGATACAGCTCATTGCAGCTGCTTACACGTTCTTAGATTTGAAAGAAAGGCATTCATCCGGGGATGGGGGATCTTCGCTACAAGGACAGATTGGAGAAGCTGAATTTGTTTTCATTAGAGCAAAGGAGGTTGCGGGGTGATTTGATAGAGGTGTACAAGATTATGACGGGTTTGGATAGGCTAGACGGGGAAAGGCTGTTCCCACTAGTTGATGGCACAAGGACTAGGGGACACAGATTTAAGGTTTTGGGCAAGAGATACAGGGGGGATGTGAGGAAAAACTTTTTTACGCAGCGAGTGATGAGGACCTGGAACTCGCTGCCGACTGAAGTGGTGGAAGCGGAGACACTCAATGTTTTCAAGGGGAGACTGGATAGGCACTTGAGGGAAATAAACTTGCAGGGCTGCGGGGGAATGGGACTGACTGGATTGCTCTACAGAGAGCTGGCACGGACTTGATGGGCCAAATAGCCTCCTTCTGTGCCATTATGACTATTTATATAGTGCCCAAAGCACTTTACAGCCAATTAAGTACTTTTTGAAGTGTAGTCACTGTCGTAATGTAGGAAACGTGGCAGCCAATTTGCGCACAACAAGCTCCCACAAACAGCAATGTGATAATGACCAGATCATTTTTTTTTAGTGATGTTGGTTAAGGGACAAATATTGGCCGGGACACTGGGGATAACTCACCTGCTCCTCTTCGAAATAGTGCAATGGGATGTTTTACATCCACCTGAGAGAGCAGACGGGGCCTCGGTTTAACATCTCATTCGATAGACAGCACCTCCGACAGGGCAGCGCTCCCTCAGCACTGCACTGGAGTGTCAGCCTAGATTTTTGTGCTCAAGCCTCTGGAGTGGGACTCTGGAGTAGCATCAGCAGAAGACTTTAATCCGTAGGATATGATCTACACTGTGTATCATTCACTTTCAAGTTCATTGCTTGTAAATTAACACATTGTGAGATACAAGTCATTCTTGGTATCTGGGCATTGTTACCCGACCCTAGTTGCCCTGAGAAGGTGGTGGTGTTGGGCTGCCTTCTTGAGTAGCAGTTTGATGCAACTGAGTAGAAGGGTTCTGTAGAAGGGTTTCGACCCGAAACGTTAACTCTGTTTCTCTCTCCACGGATGTTGCCTGGCCTGCTGAGTTTTTCCAGTGTTTTCTGTTGTTATTTCAGATTTCCAGCATCTGCAGTATTTTGCTATCGTGCTATATGATACAACTGAGTGTCTTGTTAGTCCACTATAGTGGAGAGGCAACCATGTTGGTGTGGGATTGGAATCACATAGGCCAGACCGGGCAAGGATGGCGGGTTTTCTTCCCTAAAGGATATTAGTGAACCAGCTTCATGGTCACTTTTACTGAGACCAGTTTTTTATTTCCAGATTTTTAATAAACTGAATTCAAATTCTCTAACTGTCGTGGTGGGATTTGAACTCATTCTCTTGATTAGTGGTCAATAGATTCTCTATATGTACATCGATTTATAGTTCTGCACAGTTAAAAGATGCATTTGTGACTGTGCGGTAAACATTCTACAATGGTGACCAATGTTCCCTCTAATTTTTTTTTTCCTTGTGTGGGCCATTTAAATTTGCTGCACGGCCGTGCATGCGCGTCTCTTCCAGCGGCAGCAGCTGGTGAGTGGACTGCGCACCTTAGGGGGAACATTGATGGTGACCCTATTCCACTTTTTAAAGAAAAATATTAACTGTGTCCTTCAGTAAAACAAATGAAGGAGCATGCCTGCCATTCAATTCATGACACCAGTGGTGCAATCCATTGAGGATTTTAAGCAGCTTGTCAACTCAAGCCAAATCCCCCCTATCTGTTGAGGCATTGTCTTGCACGGTTACCCGTAGTCACGTGGAGGAATTTCATGTCCCAGTGATGGATCTGTTCCTTCAGCTTTCCTAGTCTGTGTAGTTTTGTACAATTCTGAGCCTCAAGTACAGAGTTTTTTTTGGCAGTAATCAAACGAGATTGTTCAGACTTGATGACAAATTCTGGATTAAACATAGAAACATAGAAGATAGGAGCAGAAGTAGGCCATTCAGCCCCTGAAGCCTGCTCCGTCATTCAATGCGATCATGGCTGATCATCCAAATTCAGTACCCTGTCCCTGCTTTCTCCCCATACCCCTTGATCCCTTTAGCCTTAAGAAATATATCCAACTCCTTCTTGAATATATTTAACGAATTGGCCTCAACTGCCTTCTGTGGTAGAGAATTCCACAGGTTCACCACTCTCTGGGTGAAGAAATTCCTCCTCATTTCTGTCCTAAATGACTTACCCCTTACCTTTAGACTGTGACCCCTGGTTCTGGACTCCCTGACCATCGGGAGCATCCTTCCTGCATCTAGTCTGTCTAGTCCTGTTAGAATTTTATAAGTTTCAATGATATAAGTTCTGGATTATCCAGAATTTATGGTCAAGCAAGCCGTTAGATACCATGATAGTTGTGGAATCAAGGGTTGAGATGACGCGTGGAGTCAGCCATCATCAGTGTACATATTTGCAGATTGTGTTTTTGATTGGAGCATATAGAATAAGAATAGGAGCAGATTAAGAATGGAGCAGCTGGAGGTGACTGTAAACATGGGCGGAGAACCCATTGAAGGAGACAAACTGACTATGCTTGAATAGAGCCAGTAGAAGATGGCGTCATGGGTATGGACCACAGGGGAGAGGTACTGGAGGATGGAATGGTTCACTGTATCAAAGGCCATGAAGATGCAGGGGTTGAGGAAGAGCAACTTGCCACAGTCGAACAAGGTGCGATTGGCAACATGAACCAAGATAGTCTTGTTGCGATGAGTTGGAGAGATTTGAGCAGGTTGTGGTGGAGGGATGGACTTGGGGTTGAGTAGCAGTGACACCAGTGAGTAATGAGGCGAAAGCTTTAAAGCTGCCCAGTCCTTTTTCGGAAACCTTTGCAGCCCACGCTCCTCTGGGGAAAAAAATGTAACTTTCCGATTTTCATTTTTAAAGCTTATTAAAATGTTTCTACATTTGAACCTTTTTGTGAAACTGTTGCGAATTATTGTTGCATTGATTAACGTTGCTGCAGTTGTAGGCCTTTCTGTTACTGTTACAAATGTTGAGTCTGCTGTAGATATTGTCACAAGTTCAGTGTTGGCGGTCTCTCCTGCAAACGTAACCTGCATCCCTTATGATCAAGAGCTTACCTTTACTGCCCAATATCTAGTCATATGTTACTGTGACTTGGAGTCAGAACAATAAAGCCTAGTGTTAAATAAGTTAGGTACTGTAATCTTGCCAGTGCTTTTCACACGCATGTCTCCAGTCTTCCGAAAGATGGACAGATTCACATTTGAATGAGATTTTGCTGAACGCAAATCAACAAACTAGTTTCTGTTGTAATTATCAAATGAGCGGAGCAGCATTTATTGTAATCTCACCGCACTTTGACTTGATTCTGTATCATTCATTGTAACAAAAAAAAACAAAATATCCACTATCCCTGTTAGGGGGCTTACTCTTCGCCTTATTCTGGATAGCAGGGGTGCCAATGAAGCTGGTCACTGCAATACTTCCCATCTCCTCCCTCCCCCCTGTGCAGATATCGGTCCCTTGTGCTGTGGATGCATGTATTCATCCCTTCTTCACATCCCATATGTGTGAAGTGTTTGGAATATGATCATGTGCTGTCTCAAAACGTTAAAGATAACAGTTCTGATGGCTTGCTCAGTAACTTTCTGGAGAACACGTAAGCACACCTATTCTCTCTTCCCTCCCCCCACCTGCGTTCTAATGACTCCAGCTCTCTCCCTCTGTGAATTTTAACCCCTTGTGAGTTCAATTTAACTTGGTATGAATCTTATTTATTGTTATTATCAAGATCCTTTCATGGCCTCAGAAATACCGAAACCTGGCAGTTACAAAATACAATGAAGGTGGTACTGTAATTGAAACAGCTTAAATTAAAAAAGAAACGTTGGAAAAATGAATTAGGAAAGGAATGTTAAATATATTTAATTTGATTATTTTGAAATGCAGCCCATGCATTCGAGTGTAATCACAAGGGACACTCGCTTCACCTAGTTAAAAGAGCAGCTCTGACCTTATTAACTCAAATCCATGCCATGTGGATTTCAGTGCTGCAGGATCTGATAAGCTGCTTCAGTCTTTAATATGCATTTACTGGAACTGGGGTCTCCTGTAAATCAAGCAGCAAGCTTCGAGGAGAGACAAGCTATAAAACTTCCAACTGACTCTCTGGCAGGTAGATTTTAAGATGGATTTTCCCTGTGACAGCTACGCCCTTAAATGTGTTCTCACATCCCAGTCATGTAAAGATAATTTAGCCTTTCCCAGCAAAATTAATTACTAAAATATTTAAAACAGATATATGGATTTTGGTGCTTTATGCTGAGGCACGTGTCTTTATTGTGCTTTTGCGTTCCAGTATATATAACTGCATCAACTAATAAGTGTTAATGAAAATGCAACGAGGCAGCAATAACCTTTTTCCTTCAACTTTTTAAAAATTTGAAATCCATGTGATCCAGGGCAGATCTATTTGCATTTTCCTTGCAGCTAATTGCATGCCGTGTAAACTAAGAATGTTGAACCCTGTCTACAGCTCTGTACAAGGTGTGGTTTTCAGTTAAATTTTTCAATTCACTGTACTGGTGCTTCCAGTTTGCCCTCAACGGCACACTTTGAAGACCGTGAGGTTATAATTGAGCAAATTATTTTACTGAAACCATCATGGCTTGCTCTCTGTAGCCAATGTAGAGCTGTGAATATAATTATATAATTGTTATTAGTGTCCAGCGGTTCATCGTGACTCTGGCATATTACAACCACTGAAGTCCATATTTTCTGCAGGTGTTTTGTTGCAGTAGATAAAAGCTTGCACGTAATCAGTTTACAGATCAAACGGTTTATAGCCTTCTGCTAGAGGAAGTTTATTTGTGTGCGTTGCTTAGCAATGTTAAAGACAGTGCATTGCAAGCTTTCAAGCCGTGAAGTAAAGGAGGAAATGGGTTTATTATTCATCCTTGTGAAAAGGGAAATTTCACATTGTTGTGCAATCAGTGGTTTTGCTTCACTCCTAAAGCTAGTTGTGCCTTATCAGTCCTGCCTATTTCCTGTAGCAAAGCCAGCCTTGAAGAGACTGTTTGACAACCAATTTGTACTCTGCAGTAAGGCAGAAACACGTGACATTCTGATTGCTTAATGATGCTCTACAACGCATTGTTTTGAAGACAGTGGCTTAATGTAGCTCTTTTCCTCTTGCAGTCACACCCTTGACAGAAGCTTGCATTCGTGTAGTGTTCCTTGTGTGCAGAGCAATATTCCTGAACCCTTTGCAGAAAGGTGGATGCCAAGTGGGTGAGAGAAGAATGAGGGAACATAAGAAATAGGAGCAGGAGTAGACCATACGCCCCCTCAAGCCTGCTCCGCCATTCAATAAGATCATGGCTGATCTTCGACCCCAACTCCACTTTCCCGCCCGATCCCCATATCCCTTGATTCCCCTCAAGTCCAAAATTCTATTGATCTCCGCCTTGAATATACTCAACAATTCAGCATCCACAGCCCTCTGGGGTAGAAAATTCCAAAGATTGACAAATCTCTGAATGAATAAATTTCTCCTCATCTCAGTCCTAAATGGCCAAACCCTTATCCTGAGACTGTGCCTCTGAGTTCTAGACTCTCCAGCCAAGGGAAACAACCTCTGTGTCTACCCTGTCAAGACCTCTAAGAATTTTATACGTTTCAATGAGATCCCCTCTCATTCTTCTAAACTCCAGAGAATATAGGCCCAATCTACTCAATCTCTCATAGGACAGCCCTCTCACCCCAGGAATCAATCTAGTGAACCTTTGTTGCACCCACTCTGAGGCAAGTATATCCTTCCTTAGGTAAGGAGACCAAAACTGTACACAGTACTCCAGCTGTGGTCTCACCAAAGCCCTATATAATTGCAGCAAGACTTCCTTACTCTTATACTCCAATCCCTTTGCAATAAAGGCTAACATACCATTTGCCTTCCTAATTGGAAATGGGATGGGGAATGCAAAAGAGAAGGGTATTAAGGAGGTTTGTGGCAACAGAGGGATTTTGGAAGGCATGTCTTGAAGATGGTGGCCTAGTGGCTGAAAGAATTTCTGCCAGCAGTAGAAGCAAGGGATGAGAAATAGACTAATGTCGGAGATATAGAGGGTCTGTGCAGGGGCTTCTGCTAAGAGGTAGGATGGGGCAGCACCGTTGATGGGATTTGAACATGCTGGTGAGGATCGATACATTGGATGTTGGTATAGCTTGGGAAGACATGGTTGCAGGAGAGGCTGTGGAATTGTGGATAAATGGTAGTTTGTGGAGGAATGGTGTTGGCAAGGTGAGCCAAGCCTTGAGGTAATGAAGACATGGGCTGGGTTTCACGGCTCTGGAGTAGCAGACGTGGGCAGTGTTGCACAAGTGGAAGAATCTGGTGTTGGTGATAGAAACATAGAAGATAGGAGCAGGAGTAGGCCATTCGGCCCCTCGAGCCTGCTCCGCCATTCAATGCGATCATGGCTGATCAACCAAATTCAGTACCCTGTCCCTGCTTTCTCCCCATATCCCTTGATCCCTTTAGCCTTAAGAAATATATCCAACTCCTTCTTGAATATATTTAATGAATTGGCCTCTACTGCCTTCTGTGGTAGAGAATTCCACAGGTTCACCACTCTCTGGGTGAAGAAATTCCTCATCTCTGTCCTAAATGGCTTACCCCTTATCCTTCGACTGTGACCCCTGGTTCTGGACTCCCCCGCCATCGGGAACATCCTTCCTGCATCTAGTCTGTCTAGTCCTGTTAGAATTTTATAAGTTTCAATTAGATCCCCTCTCATTCTTCTAAACTCCAGCGAGTACAAGCCCAATCGACCCAATCTCTCCTCATACGTCATTCCTGCCATCCCAGGGATCAGCCTGGTGAATCTTCGCTGCACTCTTTCCATGGCAAGAACATCCTTCCTCAGATAAGGCGACCAAAACTGCACACAATATTCAAGGTGTGGTCTCACCAAGGCCCTGTACAACTGCAGCAAGACATCCTTGTTCCTGTACTCAAACCCCCTCGCTACGAAGGCCAACATACCATTTGCCTTCTTATCCGCCTGCTGCACCTGCATGCTTACCTTCAGCGACTGGTGCACAAGGACGCCCAGGTCTCGTTGCACTTCCCCTTCTCCCAATCTATTGCCATTCAGATAATAATCTGCCTTCCTGTTTTTGACGCCAAAGTGGATAACCTTGCATTTATCCATGTTATATTGCATCTGCCATGCTTCTGCCCAATCACCCAACCTGTCCAAATCATACTGGAATTTCTCTGTAAACTCCTCACAGCACACACGCCCACCCAGCTTTGTGTCGTCTGCAAACTTGGAGATATTACATCTAGTTCCCTCATCCAGATCATTAATCTATATTGTGAATAGCTGGGGTCCAAGGACCGATCCCTGCGGTACCCGACTAGTCACTGCCTGCCACTCGGAAAAAGAGCCGTTTATTCCAACTCTGCTTTGTCTGCCAACCAGTTCTCTATCCAAGTCAATACCTTGCCCCCAATCCCATGTGCCTTAATTTTACACGCTAATCTCTTACGCGGGACCTTATCGAAAGCCTTTTGAAAATCCAAATACACCACATCCACTGGTTCTACCTTATCTATTTTACCAGTTACATCCTCAAAAAATTCCAGTAGATTAGTCAGGCACGATTTACCTTTTGTAAATCCATGTTGACTTTGTCCGATCCGGTCACTTTTTTCCAAGTGCCCTGCTATTACATCCTTTATAATGGACTCTAGCATTTTCCCCACTACCGATGTCAGGCTTACCGGTCTGTAATTCCCCGTTTTCTCTCTACCACCCTTTTTGAACAGTGGGGTAACATTATCTACCTGCCAATCCATGGGTACTGTTCCAGAGTCTATCGAATTTTGGAAGATGACCCACAATGCATCTTCTACTTCTAGGGCCACTTCCTTAAGTACCCTAGGCTGTAGATTATCAGGCCCTGGGGATTTATTGGCCCTCAATCCTATCAATTTCCCTAACACCATTTCCCTACAAATACTGATTTCTATCAGTTCCTCACTGTCATTAGACCCTATGTTCCCCGACATCTCTGGGAGGTTATTTGTGTCCTCCTTTGTGAAGACCGAACCAAAGTATGTATTTAATTGGTCTGCCATTTCTTTGTTCCCCATTATAAATTCCCCTGATTCTGACTGCAAGGGACCTACGCTTGACTTCACCAATCTTTTTCTCTTCACATATCTATAAAAGCTTTTACAGTCAGTTTTTATGTTCCCTGCAAGCTTACACTCATACTCTATTTCCCCCCTCTTAATTAATCCCTTTGTCCTCCTTTGTTGAATCCTAAACTCCCAATCCTCAGGTTTACTGCTTTTTCTGGCCAATTTATATGTCCTCTCCTTGGATCTTATGCTATCCCTAATTTCCCTTGTTAGCCACGGTTGAGTCACCTTTTTTGTTTTATTTTTATGCCAAATTGGGATGAACAAATTCTGTAGTTCATCCATGCGATCTTTGAATATTTGCCATTGCCCATCCACCGTCAAACCTTTGAGTGTCATTCCCCAATCAATCCTACCCAACTCGCACCTCATACCATCGTAGTCCCCTTTATTTAAATTCATACCCTAGTCTCTGAGTCAACTATTTCACTCTCCATCTTAATGAAGAATTCTATCATATTGTGATCGCTCTGACCCAAGGGGCCTCGCACAACAAGATTGCTAATTAATCCTTTCTCATTAGACCAGATGTAGGGGACTAAGCTTAGTTCGGGATCAAGCAGAATATAGTTTCCATCTTGTATCTAACACGAGTTGCTGGATATTGCTCTGGAGCAGGAACCGTGAATGATTTCTCCAGCCCTGAGACACTGAAGCCAATTTTGTGCTTCCCATGCTGCCTTGGCTGAGAACTGTTTAACTCCTTACAAACCAAATTTAGCGCATAAATGTGAATCAAGAAACAACACTGGGATGCCTTGAAAAAAAGAAAGACTTGCCTTTCTATAGCCCCTTTCACGACCACTGGACGACCCAAAGCGCTTTACAGCCAATGAAGTATTTTTTGAAGTGTAGTCACTGTTGTAATGTAGGAAGCACGGCAGCCAATTTGTGCACAGCAAGCTTCCACAAACAACAATGTAATAATGACCAGATAATCTGTTTTAGTGATGTTGATTGAGGGATAAATATTGGCCCCAGGACACCGGGGAGAACTCCCCTGCTCTTCTTTGAAATAATGCCATAGGATCTTTTACGTCCACGTGAGAGAGCAGACGGGGCCTCGGTTTAACGTCTCATCCGAAAGACGGCACCTCAGCACTGCACTGGAGTGTCAGCCTAGATTTTTGTGCTCAAGTCTCTGGAGTGGGATTTGAACGTTGCATCTGAAAGGCGGCACCTCTGTCAATGCAGTATTCCCTCAGTGGAGTGCGCAAGTCTCTGGAGTGGGACTTGAACCCACAACCTTCTGACTCCAAGACGAGGGTGCGACCAACTGAGCCACGGTTAACGCTCTCTGACACGGTCGATACCCTCACCTGAACTGCAGCTTCTTACTGAGGCAATAGAATAAGCTCCCATTTTACCTAATTTTTGAGACAGGAAATGCAGACACGACTGAAATAATAGATATAGGACTGTTCAATTCAAACTCCAAAGGAGAAGGCCTTAAGCTCTGGAATTCCCTCCCTAAACCAATCCGTCTCTCTACCTCTCTCCTCCTTTAAGACGCTCCTTGAAACATACCTACCTCTGACTAAGCTTTTGGTCACCTGCCCTAATTTCTCCTTATGTGGCTCGGTGTCAAATGTTGTTTGATAACGCTCCTGTGAAGCACCTTGGGATGTTTTACTACGTTAAAGGCGCTATATAAATACAAATTGTTGTTGTCGTCTGTTCCGTTCATTATTTTAAGCAATATAATGGTTACAGTGCTTTTATGTTCTAAACATCTTGTCGTCTTGTAATAAAGCCCAGTATCCCAATAGCTTTTTTGGTCATATTTCTGCACTTAGAAACTAGCTTTTAATAACATGTGGAACTCTGCTCCCTATATCCCTTTGTTCATCTGGCACCTCCTCCACCCACTCCAGCACAGCCTCAGACAGTTTATGCTTCCAGTTGACATTCTTGGATCCAAGGTGTACTACTTCATTACATTAAACTGCGACTGTTTTTGCTTTGCCCACTTGCGTAACCCCTATATACACATTTGCAGTTTTATGCTGTCCTTCATAGTTCACTTAGTATCATCTGCAAACTTGTTTATGCTTCCCTTTATTCCCAGGTCCATATTTCCTTGACCATGTTGTTATTTGAGCCAAGTGGGGGGGAGGGGTGGGCGGGGGGGCCACGGGTTGGTTCAGACAGGAAACAACATTGGGGAAAAAAATGATAAAATTGTTTTGTTTTAATTGCTGGTTGCAGATTGGTGACTGCAAAATCTGAGTGATTTTATCTGGTTTTGTTGCCGGTTTCTCATTAGTGACTTTTCCCCCATCACTTGGATCTTTAAACAAATCACTGCTTATAGTTATTAAAGCTAATCTGAAAAGTGTGATAGTACATTTTTCATACGATACAGCAAAGATTCAACAAGGAAACGTGTATATATTAGTCAATCTCTTGTGCAACTTAAATCTTCAGGTCAAACAAGTTTAGCGGGTGGCAGGAATAATGGAATCAATGTGAAGGGAGGAGGCGGCGAAAGGGAGCAGCGGAGATGGCAAGGTGTGGAAGGGGAGAGGGAGTGGAGGAGGGAAGGGTAGATGAAAGGGAGGAAGCGAGAAAGAGAAGGGGCAGAGGCAGAGAGAGCAGGAGATAGCAGAGGGAGGGTGAAGACCTGGCACTGGAAGGAATGCTATTTGGTGCCCTGTGTGGGGAAAGCCCCTTGGTGGGAGGTGTGGCAATGACCAGGAAATTCACCCAGCTCGTGGGTGGGGAGGGAGAGCGGAGGACGGGGAGTTCAGATCAGCATGGGGTGGGCGATTGAAGGATCGGACTGCCAGCCGTGAAGGGAGAAGAATGCCAGCCAGGAGAGCGGGGAGGGGGTGCTGTTGATGGGAAATACAATTGGGGGGGCAGTAGTTACAGGAAACTCTTTTTTATCTGGCACCGATGGGACCAGCGTGGTGCCGGTTTATCAAAAAGTCCGGATTACAGAGAGGTATAGTAAAAGGTACGAGAGCCCCATACATGGCCACAGATCCAGGCGCCCCTGTTGCATAGCAACAGGTGCAGGAACCCCGGCCACAGACCAAGTGTCCCTGTTGCATAGCAACAGGTGCAGGAACCCCGGTTACATGGCCACAGATCCAGGAACGGCCACTAATATGAAGTAAAACTTACCCGAACCTACTCCTGAATTTTGCTGGTCAAGAGATTTCCGGTTATTTAGGTGCCGGTAAACCGAGAGTTTCCTGTATTGTAAAATTGAAGGAAGTGGGGCAAAGGAGAGTTAGTAGGAGAGATACGGTCAACAGCGAATGATTGGGAATTTGACGGTGGGTGGAGGGGAAGAAGAGAGGGCTTAAGTGCAATTTAGGACTGATGGTGTGGGATTTCCTGGCTTTTGGAGTGGACAGGAGAATGATCGTGGATATTGGCATGATCTCTGATGCGTAGTAGCATAGTAAGAGTAATTCCTCTGTGACGCACCTATTCCATTTACAGCCCGCTCTGTTTGAAACCTGGGGGTGGGTGGGGGGGGGTCAAACCTTAACCCTGCTCGCACAGCGGAAGTCGCAGGCAGTTAAAATAGCCCGAGACTCACTCACAGACATCCTAAACTGACCCTGCAGGCTGCGATTTTAAACTGTCCTTCTGCGCAGGTGCTAAGGAAACCCGCTGGAAATCAGCAGGGCTCTTCTTTAAGGCTGAGATTGGTAGATTTTTGGACTCTAGTGGAATCAAGGGACATGGGGATCGGGCGGTAAAATGGAGTTGAGGTCAAAGCTCTGCCACGATCTTAATGAATGGCGGAGCAGGCTCGACGGGCCGTATGGCCGACGACTCCTCCTACTTATGTTCCTGGCGGTTTTGGGCAGAAACTGACTGGGGCCATGCAGATGGAGCCTGGGATTTGAAATCACCTGAGTTGTCCTGCTGCTGAGGTCAGGAGTGCTTGCGGCTCACCTCAGACCCAGCCCGCCAGATTCCTGCCCCAAGTTAAAATTGGGGCTTGTATTTTTGCAGTGGACACTTGCGTGTTGGGAGAAAGTCTGAATCGTAACACAGCCTAGGTGTGACGTGCACATTTGTTGTGATATGTTCAAGGCTTTTAATTGTGCAAATGTCTTGAACACGATGCATTGTATTTTGACTGTCAACTTCATTTGATGTTTTTAAATTTGATGAACTGCTGTGTGTTGTGTATGTACCTTTTAAGGGAATAACTGGTCTTAGACTGCAGTACCGGCAGTGACCACCCCTGTATAAAAGGCCCGAGCAGGCTTCTGTAGTTTCAGTTTCAAGCTGTCTCTTGTTCAGTAAAGTACCTGTTAAACTGTTCTCCCGAAGTCCGTGTATTATTGAGGCGCGGACTTTACAGTGGCGACGAGTAAGTTCGAACTCACCTGCAGTCTGGCATCATCTCACGGGGATCTCGCCTGAAAGGAAGGTCCTGGAAGGTCGTAGTCTGAGCAACGGGCGTCGACCGAGGGCAACCGCCCAAAGAATCCATCGGTGTTTGGAGAATTGCGGGAGAGACTGTGGTTCCAGCAAATAGTGCTGGTAGCAGGTAGCGCGCTGACCCTTCCGGACTGCGGCTGGCTCAAGCTCGATCGAGCGGCGTCGCTGGGAAAAGAAAATGAGAGAGAGGGTGGCGTGCACAGGGCGCGGTCGGTGCTCGAGAACAGGACAGCGGAGAGAAACTAAACGGGGGGGAAGGAAAGCGAGACGCGCCGAAGCTGCGGGTCGCCGCCATTACCCCGTAGAACGCTAGGAGCAGCATGGCAGTAAGGGGAAGAAGCAAAAGCGCGGGAGGCGCCATTTTATCCCATTGGGGAAGAAGCAAAAGCGCGGGAGGCGCCATTTTAAATCGCCCAAGATGCCGAAAAGTGGCAGTATCACTGCTTTCGACAACGAGGTAGAAGACTGGACCACGTATGTGGAAAGAATTGAAGTGTACTGCAAGGCAAATGAGGTGGCTGATGGAAAGAGGGCGTCGGTATTATTAAATCTGATGGGTGCGAGTACGTACGGCCTATTGCGGAATTTAATTACCCCAGCTAAACCAATGGAGAAAAGTTTTGAGGAGATTGTTCATATGTTACAGGAACACCTAAGCCCCACACCACTGCTGATAGCAGAAAGATTCAAATTCCATAAAAGAAACCAGCACAAAGATGAGAGCAATGCTGACTATCTTACGGAACTACGCAAGTTATCGAAGCCCTGCCAGTTTGGAGCAGGACTGGCAGACACCGCAGTTTGTCTGCGGGCTACGGAGTGAAGGAACCCAGAAACGACTACTTTCAAAAAAGGACCTGACGCTAGAACAGGCTTTCAGCGTGGCAGTATCCTACGAAGCAGCAGCACGGGGAGCTGCGGAAATACAACAGAAACCACAAGAATACAGCGCTAACGAAATGGCGTATGGAGCCGAAAAGTGCTATCGCTGCGGCAGAACAACCCATGAGCAGAAGGACTGCTGGTTTAAAGACAAAATATGCAGGCAATGCGGGAAAATGGGACATATAGCAAGAGTCTGCAGGTCGGGAAAGAAGACCAACATGACAAGAACTACTAAGGAACAGTACAGGAAAGTAAAGAAACTGACAGATAGTAGTTCAGAAGATCAGGAGAGTGATAAGGACTCCGGGAGCAGGCGACTAAGTTGTTTAAAGTTATACAACGTGATCGCAAAAGAAGATCACCGAACCATTTGGGTCACCCTCATGATAGCAGGGTCCCCAGTGAAGATGGAATTGGACACAGGATCAGCCCTAACTGTCATGAATCGACGAGACTATGAGCGGCTATTCTCACACATACCCTTAAAGGACACGTCCATTGTATTGAAGACATACACGGGGCAAAAGGTCTACCCCAGAGGAAAAATAAGGGTGCCAGTTGAATATAACGGAAAGGAAACACAGAAACTATACATGTATATACTACGAGACGGAGGACCACCATTATTGGGACGTGAATGGATCCGAAGACTACAATTGGATTGGCATTCCATTCTGGCACTAACTGTGACTGACAAAAAAGATGATGACGTCGCACCTGGACGTCTGTCACAAATTCTATCTGACGTGGAAGAGGTGTTCCAACAAGGACTTGGGACTCTAAAAGGAGTAAAGGCAACCATAAAGATTGAGGATAACGCAACCCCAACATTTTTCCAAGGCCAGACCGGTGCCATACGCGATACGCCCAGCTGTGGAAGCTGAACTGGAGCGTTCGGGGGTGCTGTCTAAGGTGGACTGGAGCGAGTGGGCCACACCCATCGTTCCTGTAATGAAGACAGCATTGAGCAGCACGCCTGGGGAGCCAAGGAAGGTTCACATCTGTGGGGACTTCAAGGTGACTGTGAACCCAGTCCTGCACACAGTACAGTATCCGCTTCCGCGGATAGAAGATATTTTCGCCTCACTATCTGGAGGGAAACGTTTTACAAAGATTGACCTGGCTCAAGCGTATCTACAAATGGAGGTGGAAGAAGCATCTAGGAAATACCTCACGATAAACACTCACAAAGGCCTTTACCAGTACAATCGACTGGTATTTGGGGTAGCATCGGCCCCGGCTATGTGGCAGAGGGCAATGGAACAAGTCCTGCAAGGGATCCCGGGGACCCAGTGTTACTTGGACGACATCCTGGTTACGGGCGAAAATGACAATGAACACCTTGCCAACCTGGAACAGGTGCTCACGAGATTGCAGGAATATGGACTACAAGCCAACCGTCCCAAATGCAAGTTCTTCAGGAGACAAATCTCGTATTGTGGCCACATGATTGATGAGGAAGGGTTGCATAAGTCGCCGGACAAGATTGAGGCTGTAGTCAAGGCTCCAGCACCGGAAAATGTGTCGCAACTGAGGTCGTTCCTCGGGTTGGTGAACTACTACCATAAGTTCTTGCTGAATTTATCTACAATTCTGCACCCACTGAACGCCCTCCTTCAAACTGGTGTAACATGGAAATGGAGTGATGAGTGTAAGCGTGCCTTTCAGGAATGTAAATGCCAAATCACTTCTAAAGAAGTATTGGTCCCTACAACCAAACTCCAGCCGTACTGTTTTTTAACCGGAGACTAAGATGTCGCTTGGATTTGCTCAAACCAAACATAAGACAAGATGTTGAGGATAAGCAATTCCAGCACATAAATGAGAAGCCAACCAGGAGCTTCAAGATAGGGCAACCAGTCTTGACCCGCGACTACCGAACAGAAAAATGGCAGCCAGGCACGGTATGCATAAAGCAGGGACCACTAATGTACACAGTGGACGTTGGAGAGAGCATCGTGAGACGCCATGCTGACCAGATTCTAGAGTCACAGGAACAAGCCAAACCTGTACCACAAGCATGTGCACCTGGTAATGAGCCCGAAGTACAGATTGCGTCTACCTCAGAAGCAGGGGTATAGGAAGCTGACGAACCAACCAATGACAATGAGCCAGAATTGACTCCACCGCCAGAACAGGATACTCGAGAAAGGCGCTATCCAGTCCGGATCAGGAAGCCTCCTCAAAGACTGAACATATAAATGACTATTTCAGTTGATGTATATATTACTGAGAAAATTGTAATTGTAATTAGTTATTATTTAGTTGTTAAATGAATGTTATGTACTGTTTATCTAAAAGGGGAGGAATTGTTGTGTATGTACCTTTTAAGGGAATAACTGGTCTTAGACTGCAGTATCGGCAGTGACCACCCCTGTATAAAAGGCCCTAGCAGGCTTCTGTAGTTTGTTTCAAGCTGCCTCTTGTTCAGTAAAGTACCTGTTAAACTGTTCTCCCGAAGTCCGTGTATTATTGAGGCGCAGACTTTACACTGTGCATTCACAGGCCCCAATCGTTGCTAATGGATTTCTAGTGAAAAAGACTCGTGCGTCTGGTGGAATGCCCTTTATTTTATTTACAAGTTTACATCAGAGTCCGTGGATGATTCTTCACCTCCATGAAACTTCTCTGTTCATATGCGGAGCTGCCAAAATGACTATCTCTTCCGAGTGCTCTATACTGTGGTTTACCCACACCACCACTTATTTTGATTGCTGAGTAGGAAGAGCAAAACATTGAAACTGAAAATAATTTCAAACAAGCAGCAAAAACCCGACTGCTTAGTAACTGTTTTTAAAATGTATTTTCTGTTGCAAAAGCCAGAGCAAGGTAGAGAAGATCAAGGGCAACAGCAGTGATTACTTTTTTAATTAACGGTGTGGGAGTCTGGTTCGGAGATAAAATTAATGTGTGGGAGAGTTCCATGGCCGATGGGCTAGTGAAAAAAAATATGGGTGCAGCTACTCCTATCTTAGTTTAACCTCCCGCACAGCAATCTTTAACTCCACATACTTTTTCTGGTGAGGTTTTTTTGTCACCAAGTTCACAGTACAAAACAGTTTGTGTGCATCAGTTTACCATTTTTATTTTACTGTAATCAACTGTCAGTTTAGTAAAAGCTGTGTTTGTGCTAAGTTGGGTAGGGGAATTGTTAGGTGGGAGTAGTCAGCGGGGTGATGGCCGTGTTATTTGTACCGTCTGATTTAGATTAGAAAATTTACACCACCCATTTGGGTCTGGGTATCTCCGAGTTGGTCTGGGTTTCATAACCACGGTTAAGGTGGCTTTAACAATTTTGGTTAATATTCAAAATATGATTTTGACAAATTTCTATTAAACTTTGTGACTTTTCCGCATTGCTGTTTAAAGAATGATTCATCAATTGCAAACCAAATACATAAAGATACTTAAGTTGAGTTGTAAAAGGAAATTGATATAGTGATGCAAAGAAAGAATGGTTGAGTACGTTGGGGCTTCTCTGACAATATTTGAAATGCGTCCTATATTTGTACAACTATAAATGATCTACATCCCTTTTTGGAGCTACTGTCAAAGACAGATCAACCCAACATGCTTGAGTGCCTGACTACCTTTATAAGCACCTTTTTAAAAAGTGTAAGTCGTGTCATTTACTGTGTTACAAAACAAATGGACTTACTGTGATTTTTCTTTAAACATAAGAATTAGGAACCGGAGTCAGCCATACGGCCCCTCGAGCCTGCTCCGCCATTCAATAAGATCATGGCTGATCTTCGACCTCAACTCCACTTTCCCGACCGATCTCCATATCCCTTGATTCCCCTAGAGTCCAAAAATCTATCGCTCTCGGCCTTGAATATACTCAACGACTGAGCATCCACAGCCATTTGGGGTAGAGAATTCCAAAGATTCACAACCCCCTGAGTGAAGAAATTCCTCCTCATCTCAGTCTCAAATGGTTGACCCCTTATCCTGAGACTATGACCCCTAGTTCTAGACTCTCCAGCCAGGGGAAACAACCTTTTTTAAAAATTCATTGATGGGATGTGGGCGTCGCTGGCTAGGCCTGCATTTAGTGCCCATCCCTAATTGCCCTTGAGAAGATGGTGGTGAGCTGCCTTCTTGAACCGCTGCAGTCCATATGGTGTAGGTACACCCACAATGCTGTTAGAGAGTTCCAGGATTTTGGCCCAGCGACAGTGAAGGAACGGCGATACAGGTCCAAGTCAGGATGGTATGTGGCTTGGGGGGGAACTTGTAGGTGGTGATGTTCCCATGCGTCTGCTGCCCTTGTCCTTCTAAGTGGTAGCGGTCGCGGGTTTGGAAGGTGCTGTTGAAGAAGCCTTGGCGAGCTGCTGCAGTGCATCTTGTAGATGGTACACACTGCAGCCACAGTGCGCCGGTGGTGGAGGGAGTGAATGTTGAAGGTGGTGGATGGAGTGCCAATCAAGCGGGCTGCTTTATCCTGAATGGTGTCGAGCTTCTTGAGTGTTGTTGGAGCTGCACTCATCCAGGCAAGTGGAGAGTATTCCATCACACTCCTGACTTGTGCCTTGTAGATGGTGGAAAGGCTTTGGGGAGTCAGGACGTGAGACACTCGCCGCAGAATTCCCAGCCTCTGGCCTGCTCTTGTAGCCACAGTATTTATATGGCTGGTCCAGTTCAGTTTCTGATCAATGGTAACCCCCAGGGTGTTGATAGTGGGGGATTCAGCGATGGTAATGCCATTGAATGTCAAGGGGAGATGGTTAGAGTCTCGCTTGTTGGAGATGGTCATGCCTGGCACTTGTGTGGTGCGAATGTTACTTGCCACTTGTCAGCCCAAGTCTGAATGTTGTCCAGGTCTTGCTGCATATGGACACGGACTGCGTCAGTATCTGACGAGTCTCGAATGGTGCTGAACAGTGTGCAATCATCAGCGAACATCCCCACTTCTGACCTTATGATGGAGGGAAGGTCATTGATGAAACAGCTGAAGATGTTTGGGCCTAGGACACTGCCCTGAGGAATCTTGCAGTGATGTCATGTGATTGAGATGAATGACCTCCAACAACCACAGCCAACTTCCTTTGTGCTAGGTATGATTCCAACCAATGGAGACTTTTCCCCTTGATTCCCATTGACTTCAGTTTTGCTAGGGCTCCTTGATGCCACACTTGATCAAATGCTGCCTTGATGTCAAGGGCAGTCACTCTCACCTCACCTCTTGAGTTCAGCTCTTTTGTCCATGTTTGGACGAAGGCTGTAATGAGGTCAGGAGCTGAGTGGCCCTGGCGGAACCCAAACTGGGCATCAGTTAGCAGGTTATTGCTGAGTAAGTGCCGCTTGATAGCACTGTCGACGACACCTTCCATCACTTTGCTGATGATTGAGAGTAGACTGATGGGACGGTAATTGGCCGGGTCGGATTTGTCCTGCTTTTTGTGGACAGGCCATACTTGGGCAGTTTTCCACATTGCCGGGTAGATGCCAGTGTTGTAGCTGTACTGAAACAGCTTGGCTAGGGGCGCAGCTAGTTCTGGAGCACAAGTCTTCAGTACTATTGCCGGAATGTTGTCAGGGCCCATAGCCTTTGCAGTATCCAGTGTCTTCAGCCGTTTCTTGACATCACGTGGAGTGAATTGAATGGGCTGAAGACTGGCATCTGTGATGCTGGGGACCTCGGGAGGAGGCCGAGATGGATCATCCACTCGGCACTTCTGGCTGAAGATAGTTGCAAATGCTTCAGCCTTGTCTTTTGCACTCACGTGCTGGGCTCCACCATCATTGAGGATGGGGATATTTTTGGAGCCTCCTCCTGTTAACTGTTTAATTGTCCACCACCACTCACGACTGGATGTGGCAGGACTGCAGAGCTTTGATTTGATCCGATGGTTGTGAGATTGCTTAGCTCTGTCTATCGCATGTTGCTTCCGTTGTTTGGCATGCAAGTAGTCCTGTGTTGTAGCCTCACCTTTCAACATCTACCCTGTCAATCCCCCTCAGAATCTTTTATGTTTCAATGCGATACTTTACTGATTAGTTCCATACTTTCCTCATGTCTGGTAGATACTGAATAAAAATCATTCATCCCTTGGGGGGAAAAAAGACATGCATGGTTTGTATTTAAAAAAGCTTGACTACTCAGAATAAATGGATAAAAGTATTCAATTAATGTTGACTTGGCTCACTTGGTAGTGTTCTCATCTGAGTCACAAGATCATGAGTTCAAGGCCAAATCTGGCCACCGTGCTGATTTTTTTAAAGTGTATTTTTAACTTTAGGATGTCGTATAATCTGCTGCTTGTGAGTGCAGTTTGTAGTGATCATGTGGACATAGTGCCCAAATCACCATTTCCAAAACCTATGGCAGGCTTTACTTTTTATACCGTTTGTACTCATCCATGCCTTTGTTACCTCCAGACTTGACTATTCCAATGCACTCCTGGCCGGCCTCCCACATTCCGCCCTCCGTAAACTTGAGGTCATCCAAAACTCTGCTGCCTGTGTCCTAACTTGCACCAAGTCCCGTTCACCCATCTCCCCCTCTTTTTCCCCCCCCCCCCCCCCCCCCCATGCTCGCTGACCTACATTGGCTCCCAGTTAAGCAACTCCTCGATTTTAAAATTCTCATCCTTGTTTTCAAAGCCCTCCATGGCCTCAACCATCACCCTCCCCACCCATCTCTGTAATCTCCTCCAGCCCCACAACTCTCCGAGATATCTGCGCTCTTCCAATTCTGGCCTCTTGCGCCATCCCCGATTTTAATCACTCCACCATTGGCGGCAGTGCCTTCAGCTGCCAAGGCCCTAAGCTCTGGAATTCCCTCCCTAAACCTCTCCGCCTCTCTTCCTCTCTTTCCTCCTTTAAGACACTCCTTCAAACCTACCTTTTTGACCAAGCTTTTGGCCATCTGCCCCAGTATCTCCTGTGGCTTGGTGTCAAATTTTGTTTTATAATGCTCCTGTGAAGTGCCTTGTGACGTCTTACTATGTTAAAGGCGCTATATAAATGCACGTTGTTGTACTAATCAATCTGCCCTGGACAATACAGTGAAAATTACTGGAAGCTGGAGGGTTGTGAGATAGCTGTCTGCCATTGTAGTGGCTTGTTGGTTGCGTATGCCACCATTTGTGGTCGGCAGAATTAATCATTATATATCCAGATTCAGTTGTTCTTGAGGATTGTAGGGCCTTAACCTTTCGTGTAACTTACTTTTGAGATTGTATGTAGATAAGAGGATATCAACAAAATCATCTCCTTTACTGAATACCAAAAACAGTGGGGGAAAAGTAAATGTTCCTGAGAAAATCGTGCACAAATTTGAGCCATTCCTTTGTAAATCAGGAAATAGGTCTTCTCAACCAACTGTGTCAGCCATGGCTCAGTGGGTAACTCCCTCGCCTCTGAGTCAGAAGGTTGTGGGTTCAAGTCCCACTTCAGAGACTTGAGCACAAAAATCTAGGCTGACACTTCAGAGCAGTACTGAGGGAGTGTGGCACTGTCGGAGGTGCTGTTTTTCAGATGAGACGTTAAACTGAGGCCCCGCCTGCCCTCACAGGTGGACGTTCGAGACTCTATGGCTCTATCTTGAAGAGGAGCAGGGGAGTTATCCCTGCTGTCCTGGCCAATATTTATTCCTCAATCAACATCACTAAAACAGATTATCTGGTCGTTATCACATTGCTGTTTTGGGAGCTTGCTGTGTGCAAATTGCCTGCCACATTACAATAAGTGACTACACTTCGAAAAGTACTTCATTGGCTGTAAAGCGCTTTGGGACATCCTGAAATCGTGAAAGGCGCTATATACAAGTTTTTTTTTCTTCCATGCTTGCCACATTTGCAGATCTGCTGAACTTTCTGGCGCCTCTATTAGATTTGTTTGTGCTAACAGAAGAGATGATGTATTAAAAATCTCAAGTGTTCAAACTCTGCCAGTAAATTTGGCCCCAATGTGAAACCATGTACTTTCCAAAGTTCATTTTGCCTGCTCTCGAAAAAGGTGGGTGGCGTTCAGTTTCGGATTTACAATTACAATGATAACCTTCGACGTCGTGTTAAAATAGCTTTAAAGAACAAATGAACTTGTATGATCCCTTTAGCTATTTGGACACATTTAATGCATTTTTGGTTTTATTTAAAAAAGAAAAAAAGACTTGCATTCATACAGCACCTGTCACAACCTCAGGACGCCCCAAAGTGCTTTACAGCCAATTTAAGTACTTTTGATGTGTAGTCACTGTTGTAATGTACGAAACGTTATAAAGCTAATGTTCACCGAAATGCAACCTTGTACATGGTTGGATGTAACTGCAACATGTTCTGCTAGATGGAGCATCTTTAGATTTTATTTCTGTCAAACTAAGGACTGATGTGGCTTTGAGTTAAATGACACAATTTTATCTTTTTTGTTGCTAGCTAGAATATCGAACAGTAGCTGCGTTGGGGTCGAGTAATCTGTAATGCATTAGATCACTGCACTTGAAAATTCAGTCTGAATGTTGTCTGCTCAAATTTGACTAGACAGTTTCCCAATGGACCAATAATAGTAGGAGCTTTAATGGAGCAGTGAATGTATTCTGTGTGTCTCCTTAGTGCATTGTGCTCCCACAAACAGACAGGTTCTTGTGAAGGCTTTTAACAAATCCTCTTTGCCAAATCTGGGTGTGTATATAAAGTACATTTCTATTCTCTATTGGGACGTTGGTTTTTACTGTTACAATAACAGGCGAATTTGATTAAAGCAGCTGCTCAAATGATCGGATGCCACTCATTCACCCGCAATAGAGTGCTCGCCAAGTTGGTTACTGTTTCTGCTCATAACTTTGAGAAGACTGAAGGCCGAGCAAAACCAGTATAGTTTCATAATCAGTAATTGCAGGCTCCGCCTTTACTAGACCTTGGAATCCTGGCTACGTCATCAATTGAAGGGATCTGCTTATGGTTCAGAAAGAAAGGTAGAACTTGTATTTACATAGCACCTTTCACAATCTCCGGATGTCTCTAAGCACTTTGAAAGACAAAAGCAAAATACTGCAGATGCTGGAAATCAGAAATAAAAGCAGAAAATGTTGGAAATACTCAGCAGGTCAGGCAGCATCCTGCAAAATGTTAGAGATATAACCGGTTTTGAGCAAGTGCAGAGGCAGGGAAACTCTGTTCCCTAGGGCAATCTTTCACAACCAGTTTCCCGCATTACAACAGTGACTCCACTTCAAAAGTACTTCATTGGCTGTAAAGCGCCTTGAGACAACTGGTGGCCGTGAAAGGTGCTATATAAATGCAAGTCTTTCTTTCCTTCACTGACTCCATCCCTCTCCCTAACATCTGTGTGAGGCTGAACCACAATGTTCGCAACCATGGTGTCATATTTGACCCTGAAATGAGCTTCCGACCACATAGCCGCGGCATAACTAAGACTGCCTATTTCCACCTCCATAACATTGCTTGTCTCCACCCTTGCCTCAGCTCATCCGCTGCTGAAACCTTGGTCCAGGCCTTTGTTGCCTCTAGACTTGACTATTCCAACGCACTCCTGGCTGGCCTCCCACGTTCTACCATATGTAAACTTGAGGTCATCCAAAACTCTGCTGCCCGTGTCTTAACTCGCACCAAGTCCCGTTCACCCATCACCTCTGTGCTCTTTGACCTACATTGGCCTTGATTTCAAATCACTCCATGGCCTCGCCCCCTCCCTATCTCTAATCTCCTCCAGCCCCACAACTTCCCGAGATATCTGCGCTCCTCTAATTCTGGCCCTCTTGAGCATCCCTGATTATAATCACTCAACCATTGGTTGCCGTGCCTTCTGTTGCCTAAGCTCTGGAATTCCCCCCCCTAAACCTCTCTACACCTCTGTCCCCCCTTTAAGACGCTCCTTAAAACCTACCTCTTTGACTAAGCTTTTGGTCATCTGCCCTAATTTCTCCTAATGTGGCTCGGTGTCAAATTTTTTGTCTTAATACACCTGTGAAGCGCCTTGGGACGTTTTACTACATTAAAGGTGCTATATAAATACAAGTTGTTGTTGGGAAAGAGGGAGGGGAGGAAAGAACAGAAGGGAGGGCTGTAAAGTGCCTAATCGAAAGATGAGGTGGTGTTCCTCGAGCTTACGTTGAGCTTCATTGGAACAGTGTAGGAGGCCGAGGGGGGAGAGAGGTGGGAATGGAGCGGAGAATTCAAATGACAGGTGACTGGAAGCTTGGGGTCTCGCTTGTGGACTGAACGGAGGTGTTCCGCTAAGCGGTCACTCAATCTACGTTTGGTCTCCCCAATGTTGAGACAGCATCGTGAGCAGCGAATACAATATACTAAATTGTAAGTATCACAGAAATCACACAAACCCCACAGTGCAGATAGAGGCCATTTCGGCCCATCGAGCCTGCACCGACACATATCCCACCCGATCCCTGTAACCCCTACACCAACACATATCCCACCCTATCCCCACGTATTTAATCCCCCTAACACTAAGGGTCAATTTATCATAGCCAATCAACCTAACCAGCACATCTTTGGACTGTGGGAGGAAACCGGAGCACCCGGAGGAAACTCACGCAAACACGGGGAGAATGTCTGTGTGGAGTTTGCACAGTCACCCGAGGCCGGATTCGAACCCGGGTCCCTGGCGCTGTGAGGCAACAGTGCTAACCACTATGCCACCGTGCTGCCCTACAAGTAACTCTTCAAATAGTGCCATGGGTCCTTTCAAGCCCACCTGATCAGTCAGAAGGGGTCTTGCTTTAACATCTCATCCAAAAGATGGCACTTTTGATACTGCAGCACTCCTTCAGTACTGCATTGAATTGTCAGCCTGCAAGCCTGCAGTCTTTTAGTTGGCCTGTCTGGGCTCGGTTCTGTGATATTCCTTGCTTCGAATGTTTTGCAATAAATTTGAATTGAAGGGGAAATAATCATGTTTATCTTTTAAAATCATTGAACGTTCAACATTGTTAACATCCACAGTCGTCACATTGGTAGTTTGCCAGATGGGTGCACGGATGTTAGCTGTGTCATTGTGTATTCTCTAAAGTGGGTACAGGTAGACTACCCTTTATCCGAACTTCCGAAAACCGAAACCCTCTAAAAACCAAAGGTTTTTTCGGTCAGCGTAAGTCGTGCGCACGACATGACCAGAGTGGCGCACGACTTACGCTGAGCAGAGGGTCAGCGTAAGTCGTGCGCATGACCCCCCGCCGACCCCGACCCCCGCCGACTTGCGCTGAGCAGAGGGTCAGCGTAAGTCGTGCGCACGACCCCCCGCCGACCCCCCCGCGGAACCACCTGACTCTCTTCCAAAGGCTCGAAAGCAACGAGAGCTCTGAGCCCGCGGCGGTGCCGGCCCCTGTTCCGACCGAGCACGACGACCTGTTGGTGGAAATGCGGAACTTCATTGCATTCCAGGCTAGCAGCGACGGACAAGCCACGACTGCGGACCCCCCCGCCGACCCCCCCCCCCCCCCCCCCGACCCACCTTCCGAAATCCGAAATTTTCCGAAAACCGAAACATGGCTGGTCCCGAGGTTTTCGGATAAAGGATAGTCTACCTGTATTCTACTTGGTTACGTCCTATTATCTGGATAGGTAATTTCCACTACAATTCAGTGTCTTTTTGTCTCTGGTACTATAGGTTCTGAGATCTGAGGAGTTATACCACAGTGAAAATGAAATAATGATTCCAGTACTGTCATCAAAAAGGGCAAGTGAGCTACCTGTTGATGAAGTTGCAAGCATTTTGCAGGTAAGGTGCATGTGACTGTGGGATGGGTGTTGGGGTGGGTAGGGGGGAGAGGGTGGATTCTGTGTTTATTTAAAGGGTCATTTTCATACAGGCTTTAACCAACTACAGGAAACTTTGCGATATCCGGCACTGACGGGACCGGCGTGATGCCGATCTATGAAAACTTCCGGACAGACCAGCGCTAATGTTGAAGGATACGGAGGTTTTCATCTCCGTACCTGACAACAAACACTGTTGCTTAGCAACAGCTTGTAAACAGTCGGCCCGTACCTTGGAAGCGTCTCTGTAGTTTAGCAACAGCTTCAGAGAGGCTTTCCAGAGACTGACTGTTTTAAAAAAAAAAAAAAAAGTGCTAGGAGAAGAATAAAAGAAATGCTAGGAGAAGGAAAAAAACCTAACAAAACGGCTGCTGTTTTCTGCCGTTAGATCGAGGTTTCTGACATACAACTTCCGGATAAACCAAAGTTTCCTGTATGTTGATGAAGTATTGAACATTGAACTTAATTTATACAGCAAAAATAGTGTTTCTATTATAGTGTAGGTTGCTTAATAACAATCACCTTTGAAATGTGATCCATTTTGAATATTGAGGAACTTTTCAGTAAGGCATCTTTTGCTTTATTTGCTCAAAAAAATTGTGGTTCTGAACAACGTTCCCTGTAAGCTGTGCGGACGTGCAGCACTCCAGGGAACCCACGCAGTCAGCATTTCAGCGTAAAAACTGCACATGCGCAGTATTTTGATTGTCCCGCGCAGCCCCTTAAAGGCCAAAAAAAATTACAGGAATCTCGTTGTGAAAGATTGCTTGAAACGGATCAGAGTAATTGTTGAGTAACAAAGAACATTTATTGAGTGATATGGTGGTTAAATTCATGAGCAATGCAAAATGATGTTTAGAAATAATTTTCTTTAATATTCTGTGGTTTTGTTAGGATATGACCTAATCCATTTCTCTTCAGCAGTGCAAACCTATATTTACATTTGATAGCTCCAGCTCCTCTTCCCTGACACACTTCTCTTTAAGCTGGTGAATCACCAGTAGCTCTCTCTGGTCTTGTCCAAGTGGCCATTCTTCATGTTTGAGCCTAGACAGTATGTGTTAACCAGTTATACAGCAGTGCAGGGCTTTGGAGCCTAGACTGATTCATCTTAAACTGATATTCATATGTATGCATTTTCCGGAAAGGATCATTTGATAATTATCAGACGCAAGAGCCCAAGTTCAAGGCCTTTTCCACTCCATCCATTCTCCCAGATACTGACATCAGTTGTTGTGCCAATTCCCTCTGCAGTTGAGATGAGCTCAGCACAGACCAGGGATTGAATGTGGGAAATTTGGGAACCTCCTGGTCAATGTTCCCTCTTTTCCTGGGGGTGCGCGGCTCCTTTAAGGGGCAGTGCGGCCCATTGGTTGAAAAAGCCGGTCCCGGGCTGCGCAGGACCAGCAGAGGTGTGCGCACACCTTGTAGGGAATACTGCTCCTAGTTTGCTTGGCCCACTAGTGCACAGGCGCAACAAGTAATCCAAGAGGCTAATTGGATGTTGCCCTTGATCTCAAGGGGGCTGGAATCAAAAAGTGAGCAAGTGATTCTTGAGTTGGACAGACCGCATCTGGAGTACTGTGTTCAGTTCTGGGCACCGCACCTCCGGAAGAATATTTTGGCATTGGAGGGGGGTACAGTGCCGATTCACCGCAATGATACCAGACCTAGAGTTAAATTATGGAGGGGGGTACAGTGCCGATTCACCGCAATGATACCAGACCTAGAGTTAAATTATGAGGACGGGTTGCATAAACTTGGCTTGTATTCCCTTGAGTTAGAAGGTTGAGGGGGCTGATCTAATTGAAGTATTTTAAATGATAAAAGGATTTGATAGATACAGAGAAACTATTTCTTCTGGTGCAGAAATCTGCTAAAAGAGGGCCTAATCTTAAAATTAGAGCTCGGCTATTAGGATTGAAATCGAGAAGCAGGTTTTCACACAAAGGGTAGTGGAAATCTGGAATTCCCTCGCCCATAAAGCTGTGATTGCTGAATCAGTTGAAATTTTCAAGACTGAGATCAACTGATTTTTAATAGGTAAGAGTATCAAGTGATTTGGATCAATGGTAGGTAAATGGATTTTATCTACAGATCAGCCATGATCTAATTGAATGGCAGAATGGCCTCCTGCTGTACCTATGATGCAGTAACATGCTGGCCCGTATTGTGGAATTACAGACAGGATGAGTGTCTGGAAGAAATGAAAATTGTTGGGTGATTCACTCCCAGCCATGCTCTTCGCACCTCCGAGTGACCAACCCAAGCCCTGCATTAGCAGAGTGAACGTAACCTCTTCGCACACTCAGCCAGCGAGTGGTAAATGGTGCAAAAGAGCTTGAAAGAGAAGACAAATAAATTTTAAATCTAAAATGGAGGAAACTTGTTCAAAGTTCACAGTGAAAGCCGACTAGCTTTTTTGATTTGTATAAAATGTCGTTGTTTTCCATTCATTACAGTTGGGGTGGTAGCTGCGCATTGCTTCAGCGCTGACTGCGTGATGACACCAATACAGTTTCTTCTTTGTTATATTTATTAAGCATCCCCTTTTCTTACCACAGTGCGACCTTCACAATGGCCTAAAAAGTAGTGAAGTTTCTCGGCGTCGGACATACCATGGATGGAATGAATTTGAAATCAGTGAAGATGAACCTCTTTGGAAAAAATATATTTTACAGGTTAGACGCACCAGTAATTGCACTATAACAATGGCCCAGCAATGGCCAGGTGACTGAAGTCACTTTTGCTTATTAGACATTTATTCAAGTATCTAAAACTGAGCAAATGACCAGTGGGAGAGAAATGTTACAGCTCCAGATGATTAAGTTTTGAGTGGGGAGCAGGAGAGACCGTGGCAATGCAGTTAGCTTCTTGGTTGATATTAAAATCTTACGAGAGCAGGAGTGTGAGACCTCTGCAATAACCAAGAAGTGCTGCCTCCGAATTTTGGTGCCTGATTTTGCTCCTGATTCTGTGCTGCTCTTACACCTACTTCTGCCTCTGTGAGTTGCCTTTTCTGTTTGTAGCTGGTTGACTGCAAGTGTCCGTGGGCTGATTAACATTCTCCAGGTCTCTCAAAGTGATCTGTGCTTTTCAGCAATCAAAGGCAACTCTGCTTTCATAATCAACTAAAACAAAAGGTTATGTTCTTCTTTGCAAGGTAGAAGACCCTTCTTCCCCGATTGCAGACCCATCAAGTGGCCCTACAATTATTATGATAAGATGACGACCATTTCATTATATGCGCAGCTACTCTGTATTTTTTTCATTCATGTGATATGGGCGTTGCTGGCAAGGCCGGCATTTATTGCCCACCCCGAATTGCCCTTGAGAAGGTGTTGGTGAGCCGCCGCCTTGAACCGCTGCAGTCCATGTGGTGAAGGTGCTCCCACAGTGCTGTTAGAGAAGGAGTTCCAGGATTTTGACCAGCGATGATGAAGGAACGGCGATATACTTCCAAGTCAGGATGGTGTGACTTGGAGGGGAACTTGGAGGTGGTGGTGTTCACATGCACCTGCTGCCCTTGTCCTTCTAGGTAGTAGAAGTTGCGGGTTTGGGAGGTGCTGCCAAAGAAGCCTTGACGAGTACACACTGCAGCCATGGTGTGCATGCGAGGTATACCTTCAAGGGGCCACGCACCCCCCAAAAATGAAAGGGAACATTGGTGCCAATATCTCCCACGTTCAAAGAGCAAATAAAAAAGACTCAAGATAATATTTTGGAGTGAATTATGGCAGAGTTCTTAATGCTTTCGTGATCACAATTTTTCTCTTGCTGTATTTTTTAAAAAAAATAAAAAAATTCTAATATTGCATTTTAGATTTGGTGCCAGAAAGGGGAGCAGTAGAAGTGGAGCGATACAGTCAGCTCTTCACTTAATGCAGAAATCTCACAACAGCAGAAACAAGAGAGTCGGACTTCGGTCCTGACTTAGAGGCTGTCTTGTATTGCCTCCTCTTTTCCTTCTGCCTCCATTACTCCTGATCCCAATGTTTCTGCTCTCCTTGTCCTCTAGTCTGCTGATGGCGGACAAGTTGCTCCAGCTGTCTGTTCCAACTCCTGCTGCGTTGCATCAGTTTTCTTGCCTCTTTAAACTCACACACACACACAAGACAAGCATGTCCCATCCATGAACACCATTTCTCCACCTTCTCTGGCAAGAGGAACTTGCCCATCTTCGTTTTGAAGGGCTACAGGGAACCTATATTCATCACACACTTCAATAAATAGAGGCATAGAGTGCAAAAACCAGGAAGTTATGCTAAACCTATACAAAACACTAGGGGACCAACCCTGGTTCAATAAGGCGTGTAGAAGAGCATGCCCGGAGCAGCACCAGGCGTAGCTAAAAATGAGATGCCAACCTGAGGAAGCTGCAACACAGAATGACATGCATGCTAAAAAGCAGAAGCAGCATGCTATAGACAGGGCTAAGCGATCCCACAATCAACGGATCAGATCATAGCTCTGCAGTCCTGCCACATCCAGTCATGAATGGTGGTGGACCAGAAAGCAACTAGGGAGGAGGAGGCGGCTCCGTGAATATCCCCATCCTCAATATAGGTGGAGCCCAGCACGTGAGTGCAAAACACAAGGCTGAAGCTTCTGCAACCAACTTCAGCCAGAAGTGCCTACTCCCGAGGTCCCCACCATCACAGAAGCCAGTCTTCAGCCAATTTGATTCACTCCACGTGATATCAAGAAACAGCTGAGCGGACTGGATACAGTAAAAGCTATGGGCCCCGATAACATCCCGGCTATCGTGCTGAAGACTTGTGCTCCAGAACTAGCCGCGCCTCTAGCCAAGCTGTTCCAGTACAGCTACAACCCTGACATCTATCCGACAATGGAAAACTGCCCAGGTATGTCCTGTCCACAAAAAGCAGGACAAATCCAACCCGGCCAATTACCGCCTCATCAGTCTACTCTCAATCATCAGCAAAGTGATGGAAGGTGTCATCGACAGTGCGATCAAGCAGCACTTACCAATAACCTGCTCACTGATGCCCAGTGTGGGTTCTGCCAAGACCACTTGGCTCCAGACCTCAATACAGCCTTGGTCCAAACATGGACAGAGGAGCTGAATTCCAGACCCAAGAGCTAAACCCAGAAAAGAGTCCCCTGAGTCAGCTGCTACTGAAACTAAGTACTCAGCCGGACCCTGACCAGCCCCAGACCAACACAGCCGTCCAAACACCAATCCGAGTGAACCAAATCATTAAACAATGCAAAGAAACCTACCTGGAACATTGGAACAAAATAACCGAAAGCCAAAGCAGATTAGAATGTTACCGGGCCCTAAAAAGAGAATATAAACTGGCAGACTACCTCACGACCATCAGAGACACAAAACAGAGACAGACCCTCACCAGGTACAGACTAAGCGACCACCAACTGGAAATTGAAAAAGGCAGATACAAGAAATCCTGGCAGCCTAGAGAGAATAGAATATGCGACCAATGTCTGGCCGGCGAGGTTGAAACAGAAATGCATTTCCTCCTAAAATGCGAAAAATTCAACACATCAAGAAATATATTATTCAACAAGCTAAGCCAAACAACCCCAGATTTCAAGGAATTGGATGACCTGTCAAAATTGAGATTAGTCCTGGGAGAAGGAGACAGACCATACCTTGGGGCCAAATATGTAACAACATGTCACAACCTGAGGACTGTTTAAAATTAAGACTGTTTAAAATTAATATTGTTTAAAAGTAATATTGTATGTACCCAACAAATGTCAAATCGATTGACACCTACAGAATGTTGGAAAACTGTACCTTTTTGCTATGTAAGCTTTGGCAATATGGTTCTCTGTAAACTTTCATGCCAATAAAGCATTTGAATTGGAATTGGGTAAGGTAAGAGTGACTGCCCTTGACATCAAGGCAGCATTTGACCGAGTGTGGCATCAAGGAGGAGCCCTAGTAAAACTGAAGTCAATGGGAATCGGGGGGGAGGTGGGGGGGGCGGGGAAACGCTCCATTGGCTGGAGTCATACCTAGCACAAAGGAAGATGGTTGTGGTGGTTGGAGGTCAATCATCACAGCCCCAGGACACCGCTGCAGGAGTTCCACAGTGCAGTCTCCTAAGCCCAACCATCTTCAGCTGCTTCATCAATGACCTTCCCTCCAACATAAGGTCAGAAATGGGGATGTTTGCGGTTCGGCGCCATTCACAACTCCTCAGATAATGAAGCATTCCATGCCCACATGCAACAAGACCTGGATGACGTTCAGGCTTGGGCTGATAAGTGGCAGGTAACATTCGCACCACAGAAGTGCCAGGCAATGACCATCTCCAACAAGCGAGAATCTAACCACCAGCCCTTGACATTCAATGGCATTACCATCGCCGAATCCCCCACCATCAACATCCTGGAGGTCACCATTGACCAGAAACTTAACTGGACCTGCCACATAAATACTGTGGCAACAAGAGCAGGTCAGAGACTGGGTATTCTGCGGCGCGTGTCTCACCTCCTGACTCCCCAAAGCCTTTCCACCATCTACACGGCACAAGTAAGGAGTGTGATGGAATACTCTCCACTTGCCTGGATGAGTGCAGCTCCAACAACACTCAAGAAGCTCGACACCATCCAGGACAAAGCAGCCTGCTTGATTGGCACCCCATCCACCACCTTAAGCATTCGCTCCCTCCACCACCAGCGTACCGTGGCTGCAGTGTGTACCCTCTACAAGATGCACTGCAGCAACTCGCCAAGGCAGCACCTCCCAAACCCGCGACCTCTTCCACCTTGAAGGACAAGGGCAACGGGCGCATGGGAATACCACCCCCCCAAGTCACACACCATCCTGACTTAGAAATGTATCACCGTTCCTTCATCGTCGCAGTTTCCTGGAACACTCTCCCTAACAGCACTGTGGGAGCACCTTCACCACACGGACTGCAGCAGTTCAAGAAGGCGGCTCACCACCACCTTCTCGAGGGCGATTAGGGATGGGCAATAAATGCTAGCCTTGCAAGCGACGCCCACATCCCATTAAAAACAAATAAATAAAAACTCTTTTTTAAATTTTGGCCCCAGCTGGAGTATTGTGTCCAATTCTGGGAACCACACTTTAGGACGGACGTGAAGGCTTTGGAGAGGGTACAGAAGAGATTTACCAGAATGGTTCCAGGGATGAGGGATTACAGTTGCATGGTTAGACTAGAGAAGCTGGGATTGTTCTCCTTGCAGCTGAGAAGGCTAAGAGGAGATTTGATAGAGGTGTTTAAAATCATGAAGGATTTTGTTAGAGTAAATAAAGAGAAACTGTTTCCAGTGGCTGAAGGGTCGATAACCAGAGGGCATAGATTTAAAGTAATTGGCAAAAGAACCAGAGGCGGCATAAGGAAAAATGTTTTACGCAACGAGTGGTTAGGATTTGGAATGCGCTGCCTGATCGGGCGGTGGGTACAGATTCAATAGAAGCCTTCAAAAGGGAATTGGATAAATATTTGCAGGAGAAAAAATTGCAGGGATGTGGGGAAAGAGTGGGGGAGTGGGACTGACTGGATTGCTCTTCGAAAGAGCCGGTGCAGACTCGATGGGTCGAATGGCCTCCTTCTGTGCTGTACTATTCTATGATTCTATGATGCTAAATTGTTCTAGAGGGCAATGGCTTTCTACTCTTGCTCATCACAGCCAGAGAACCCTCAATGGCTTCTCTTCTTGGCTCCGCAATGCTACCTCCAGAGTTCCTGAATGACCTGTCCTTGCGCTTTCCTCATCTATTTGCTTCCCCTTGGCAACATTATCCACTGACATGGGGTCACGGAGCCCAACCCTACCTCTCCCACCACCTCCATGTTGTTGGACTACTTGTTCGATACCCAGTCTTTGATGAGCTGCCTACTTCCACCTCTGTAACATACCTCCCTCCTCACCCCTACCTTATCACATCAGCTAATGAAACCCTCATCCATGCCTTTGTTACTTCCAAACTCGACTTCCAATTTTCTCCTTGTTGGCCTTCCATCTTCCAGCCTCCGTAAACCTCAACTCTTCCGAAACTCTGCTGTCTGTATCCTATCCCGCACCAAGTCCCGCCTACCTAACACCATGTCCTTATTGACGTACATTGATTCCCAGTCCGTAATGCCTCAAATTCCAAATTCTTATCTTCATATTTAAATCTATTCAGGGATGGTCTCATTTGCTTGCTGGCATTTGAAGTTCTAGGCTCGAACTCTACCTGGTTTATAGCTATTTTCATCGTATTGAGCTCTAGTGCAGCAAATAATTAATTCATTGTTAGATTGTGTACTTTGGGGAAAGCCTGGGAGGAAGGAAAGGATAGCTCTCTCTTTATTTCCTCCTAAAGGAGGTATCCAATAGACCATACTTTGGGTGGGTGGGTGTAGGGGTTACCTTCTTTAACCTTTGTCTCGCTGACTCCATATTTGCATTTTTTTTTTACTGAAGAGAGGGTTCTAAAGAAGCTTCATTGTAACCAGGTCTTTGCCTTGCTCTCCAATCAGTTGGAACAGGTTGTACTAGGAGCTAGAATACCTTGGAGATCCTTTTATATTCTGATAACTACAGTTGTTTTAGTCCCTTTTATGCTTGTGGTTTAAAATGGAATAGAACTCAGTCGGGGAGCCTTTCCGTCTCCTAATGCTTCCTTTGGTAGTGCTTTAAACTTGGTTCCATACTGTTCAGATGTGGCTAATGTAATTCATTTTAGATTTGTATATCCATTAAACATAAATAACTTTGATGCAGTGAAGGCAGAGAGTATTTTTTGCTAGACATGTTTCTTTTGCTGATCTATGCTACAGGTTGAGCGTCCTGAATCCGGGGACCGAGGCTGAGCTGGTTTTCGTGTTTTTCCGGACTTCAGAACGTGTTTCTGATGTCCGAAGTCCGGAAATATTGCAACCTGGGCTTGGGCGTTTCCGGACTTTGGACATCAGAAACACATTCCGAGCCCGGAAATGCCTGGGCCCAGGTTGCGATATTTCCGGTTTTTGGACGTCACCTTGTAGTTCTTCTCCTCGCAGGCCTTGTAGTCCTCGCTTCTTCACAACGCATGGTAAGCCTCCCTCTCTCGTTTTAGCAATGCAGTACTCTAACTGTACTTAATGTGAGCAAGGTTTGACGGGGTGTCCGGATTACGGAACGTTTTACGGATTCTGGGCGACCCTGCCACCAATCGTCCCGGATTCCGGAACATTTTACGGATTCCGGACAACCCTGCCACCAATCGTCATGGATTCCGGAACTCTGGATTTTGGACGCTCAACCTGTATTCTACTTGGGTTCTGTACATGATGGTTTCTGGTTTGTAAATGTGTACTTTGTGTGTGGCACTGTTGAGGCTTTTGGGCTACTTGCTTGGGTTGCATTGTTTGGGCATCTTGCTGGAGCTGTCCAGAGGAGCATTGCAAAATTCTTGCACTGTCTGTTTTTCCCCCTTCACCTAGCCACTCTTTTCAGATGGCTTATGATGATTCATTGCTGTGATCATGTTTTGCTATCCTATTTTGTTGCTCCCGTTAAAATTGGGAAACTTGATGTAGGAGCGCTTGGGAATATAGGAAATGCCCGGTGTCTCAGACCGAAATGAAGGGTGTTGATCATTGAATCATGGAAATTTCTGGCACAGACGGTGGCCATTCAGCCCATTGTGTCTGTGCCGGCCGAAAAAGAGCTCTCCAGCCTCATCCCACTTCCCAGCTCTTGGTCTGTAGGTTGCAGCACTTCAAGTGCATATCAAAGTACTTTTTAAATACGATGAGGGTTTCTGCCTCTACCACCCTTTCAGGCAGTGAGTTCCAGACCCCCACCACCCTCTGGGTGAAGAAAGTTCTCCTCAACTCCCCTCTAATCCTTCTACCAATTACTTTAAATCTATGCCCCCTGGTTATTGACCTCTCTGCTCAGGGAAATAGGTCCTTCCTATCCACTCTATCTAGGCCCCTCATAATTTTATACACCTCAATTAAGTCTCCCCTCCGTTGGAAAGCAAACAACCCCAACCTCTCCAATCTTTCCTCAGCTAAAATTCTCCAGTCCTGGCAACATCCTCGTAAATCTCCTCTGTACCCTCTCTAGTGCAATCACATCTTTCCTGCAATGTGGTGACCAGAACTGTACACAGTGCTCTTGCAGTGGCCTAACTTGTGTTTTATACAGTAAAGTTGTTGTCTGCATGTGTTGGCAGGCATGCTGTTGCGTGCTATACCTGATTTTGTATTTTTGTAGGACTTGATTGCTTCTATTAAATTATTTTTCTGGTTTCAAGAACTCTTGGAGATGCATTCCATTTTGTAGATATTCACCTGCCCAGTCAGCTTTAGTTTTGGCCCGTTTTGTGATTACTTATCTGGCTCTGTCGTTTACCATTAGACCAATATTGTACACTTCACACCTAATCTGAGCCGTCTTTTGTCTCCACTGTCCTATTACCATCTTGTCTGGTTTTGAATACCTCTTTACTACTTTTGTTCTATCGCAGCCCTGCCTTCGATCTATTTTATTTCCTTTCCAGTTTTGAAAAAGGGCTTCGACCCGAAACGTTGACTCTAATTTCTCTCCATGGATGTTGCCTGACCTGAGTTTTTCCAGCATTTTCTGTTGTTTCGGATTTCCAGCATCTGCAGTATTTTGCTATTGTACCCCAGTGCCGTTTGAATTCATAGGATTGTTGTGTGTGCATAGTTGGCCCTTTTGATCACAGGGGTCTTGTACCGTTTAAGGATTCTTGGTCTGTATTTCCAGATTTAAGTGCTTTTAAAAAGGTAGAACGTTCCAAATCTCGACCACTCTCTCTTTCGCTGAGTTGTTGGGATCAGGAACGCTGTACCTGAAAAGGTGTTGGAAGCTGATTCCATAAATAATTTTAAAAGGGAGTTGGACAGGTACTTGAGGATGAGCAACTTTCAGGGTTACGGACAAAGAGCGGGGGTGTGGGACTAAGCATGGCTGCTCTTTCAAAGAACCAGCTCAGGTACGAATGGCCACCTTCTGTGCTGTGTGTTTCTATGAATTTCTATGAAATTCTATAAAATGTGGAATGGTTTTGTTTTGCAGGACAGCCCCATGCGGGGCTGTGAATCCAAAGGCAGGCGAAAGGTAGCTAATATACTTATCGGTAGTGTTTTTTCCCCCCAGAGACTAAAACAACAAAGCAATTTAATGGCTTGTCTCCAGAGTTGACGAGCCCTTCATACCCATTGCGTTGAACATTTTTTTAATATCTGTTTCTGACTGTGAACAGTTGATAATAAAATGGAATGTCATCCATCAAAAAGGCAGTCTGACATTTGTAAGCAGGATGCTGCACACGTGGCCAGGCATCAAAAGGCTGGAAGGCAGAAGACAGCAGGAAGAAGTGGTTCTGCTCTGTGGCTATAGGGCAGAATACAAAGGGGTTATTCTAGTTGAAGTTATGTAACTCGGCTCAGCAAAGTGGGATAGCATTGCACGTACATTGTGTCTCATGATGCAAAGACACGTTCTTGTGATTAAACTAAACAAATCTGATCATAATTATTGCTGTGTGTTTGCCTTACTGCAGAATCAAGCAGCTAATTGATTTGCACCATGCATTGACTCACCTAGTTTAACTCTGTCTGCTTTCAGTGAGATTGAAGAAAAATGTGTACAAAAGACATTGGCCCAGAAATTCGGGTCGGGGGCTTCCCGCGGGTGCAAGCCCCCGACCTGCACTTACCTTGCGCGCCGGCCGTTGAGCTGTAGGGCCCGTGGAATTCCGATCCGGGGCCTGGTCCAGCTGCCGGCGCGCAGTGCTTGCGTATCCCAGGGGCGCAGTTAGTTCGATGCGTCCCCTGGGATCACGTGGGCCATGCATGGGCAGCCAATCGGAGCAGGGAATGCTCCATTCATAAGCCTTGACAGGAAGTGCTGTCAAGACTTATAAATACTACGGCCCCAAAATAGCACTAAACCTTCAAATAATTTTTTTTTTTTAAATCACTTTTTAAATAAACTATAAATTACATGAAATAACCATTTTAAACAATTAAAATTTTTGAAAAATAATTTTATATTCTAATGGGGCTAAAAATAAACTTACCTTGCTTTAAAGTATTTAAAAATAATAAACCTGTGGAAAAAATGTTTTAATTTTAATTAATTCACCACTTACCTTGTAAAAAGCAGGCCTTACGCCTGCTTTTTAAATGTGTAAATTCTGCAGGCTTACCCTCCCGGGAAAACCTGTAATAAAAAAAAACTAAGTTCGATGCGCACGCGCAGCCTCCCCTGCGCACGCGTTCGACCTCTGAACCCCTTCGTTCAGAGGAACGGAAGTGCCGGTTTCCCGCGCATGCGCAGTGCATGCAGGAAACCGGCACTTCCATCGGGCCCACGGGTGAGTGCCCTGTGCGTACTCACCCGTGGAGACCCGAATTTCTGGGTCAATGAAATCCGTTTCAGTATAACCATCTGTTTTTGCAAAATACTATGTGCATTTCCGGCCAGGCTCATAACCTGTAGAAGCAGAGAATACAATGTGTTCAAACTGAATTACAGTTCCAGTAACTATCTTTTTTTATAGGGTTTGATATTTGTCAGTGAGATTGTGATCTTGCTCCTGCTAGTGATGTTTCATCATTAGAAATATTGTTTCATCATAAAATAGTGGCGCAGAGGTCTGTTAGGAATGTTTTATTAAGCTTTTACATTTTTTTTGCAGTTCAAAAATCCTCTTATCATGCTCCTCCTGGCTTCGGCTGTTATCAGTGTTTTAATGCACCAGCTGGATGATGCAGTCAGCATTACAGTGGTAAGATATGGATATTTGTTTACGTATCCTATACACATTGGGAACCAAACATGGCTCAAAAAATGTAATTAAATTAAATTTAAACATTTATAGCTTAAATATAGAAAAATACAGGGTGAAATCTTGCTGAAGCGGGGCACCTCGAGGGGCATGCTGTTGGACTTTTTCCTGCACCCTTCAGCTCAAATAATTTCCGCCGTAACTTGCTGGAAGTGCGAGCTGATAACAGGGCACCTGGGACGTTAGTGAACGACAGGACCAACAGTCTAGAAACGACTGAAGAAAATATGATGAATAAGAGTCAAATCAGGTACAGATAGAGAAATAAAGAGAGGGAAGGACAGATTGGATTAAGAGCGAGAGAGGAAAAAAAGAGACAGGAAAAGTAAGGAACATTTTTAAAACATGTTTAAATCTCTAAGAAGAATCTACTACATGCAGGAATGAGATTGAACAGTTTAAAAAGTTCCCTTTCTGGGCCAGAGAGGTTGATTGGCATTGCATTAAGAATTATCGTGCCATTAACGGTACTTACGCTGTTAATTATGAGCCCTAATTTTCTGCGGTGAGTTTAATGGGCAATTAAGGTGCAAATCCAGCAATTTCTTAAATATCGGAGGTTGAGGGCGAGCTGCTGTTTGTGCGAGGCAAATGGCGGAGCGGCGTAAATCGGCGAGCAGGTTATGGAGATTCACAGCTCACTGCGTAGCTCCTCTTCCCCTGACCTTGCTGGTCACTGTCTGTGTTAATAATGCCGTGCGTCGTGAACTCGTGTTATTTTTCTAGCAAGATTTGACCCACGGTCACATTCTATAATTTTAGATTTTATCAGAGCATGAAGCTTGATCTCAGTAATATTACTGTTCTGTAGTTTTGCTTAGTAGGATCATTAATCTGTTTTCCTACACCATACTAATTTTATTTATATATATTTAGTAATTATATAGGGTCATCATTGTTATCATTTTCCACTAAATGAATGGCTAATTGTCAACCTCCTGGTATTCTTTTCCTGTAGAAAATTAATTATTCTAGAACTGGGGGACATAGACTCAGGATAAGGGGTCGGCCATTTAAGACTGAGATGAGGAGGAATTTCTTCACTCAGAGGGTTGTGACTCTCTGGAATTCTCTGCCCCAAAGGGCTGTGGATGCTCAGTCGTTGAGTATATTCAAGGCTGAGATCGATAGATTTTTGGACTCGAGGGTAATCAAGGGATATGGGATCGGGCGGGAAAGTGGAGTTGAGGTCGAAGATCAGCCATGATCTTATTGAATGGCGGAGCAGGCTCGAGGGGCCGAATGGCCGAATCCTGCTCCTAATTCTTATGTTCTTATGTAATTATGATTATAATATGGACTAATAGCACCTTTTTTCTCTCTGAAAGGCTATACTAATTGTGGTCACAGTTGCCTTTGTGCAGGTTAGTGTCTTTTTGTATTCTACTAGAAACTTGGCCAAAGCTGGAAATATAAATTTATGTTTTTAACTTGTCTGCTGTAAGTCTTTAAACCTTAGAACACAGCATTTCCAGGTAATACTAAGCTGTCAGAGCTTTGACATTTTAGCACAAGTGACATGAAGCTTAAACTAATAATATTAGAGTAAGAGTGAAGCTCTTTATCAGGAGTAGCTTTATTACTGTAATACATTTTACTGCTAAAATTAGGACCTTAAAACTCTTGTCAACTTTTAAAATTGTATTTAATTTTTTTATCCACTCTTCCTATACTTCCTTATTTGCCCTATTTACTCTTCTCCCCATCTTCTCATGATTTTTACAGAATTAAATTTGTTATGTTATATTTTTCTGTGTTTTAAAAAAAATTGTTGCAAGATTGTCAGCCTTGGCGCAGTGGTAGCACTCCCACTTCTGAGTCAGAAGGACATGGGTTCAAGCCCCAATCTAGACACTTGAACGTATAATCTAGGCTGACACTTCCAGTGTAGTACTGAGGGAGTGCTGTGCTGTTGGAGGTGCCGTGTATCAGATCAGATGTTAAGCCAAGACACCATCTTCCCACTCTGGTGTATGTAAAAGATCCCATGGCACTATTCAAGGAAGTTCTCCCAGTGTCCTGACCAACAATGACCTCTCAACCAACATCACTAAAGTGGATTTTCTGGTCATTATCTCATTGCTGTTTGCAGGGCCTTGCACAATGCAAATTGGCTGCTGCATTTCTCTACAGCATTCGAAAGTGCTGTGACGTGCATTAGGACCTCCTGATGTCATGATGGGTGTTATATAATTGCAAGTTCTTTCTTCTTAAATACTCTACTATTTTCTTCTGCCTCTGGTGTCCCACTTTTCATAAACTGGTAGCTTCCAAGAGCTTTTTTTTCTTGGCCAATTGAGGTTCCAAATTGGCCTGGTTGATTGAGATGTAATCTGACTTTTTCTGGAGCCACATTGGCCATGATGTTCTCTTTAAGCCGTGCAGTGCACCAGGGATCCCGCACAGCTGGCGAGCCAGCTTTTAAATTGAAAAAACTCCGCATGCGTGGAATTTTGAATGGGCCGTGCAGCCCCTTAAAGGGGCCGTGGACCTCCCAAAAAATTAAAGGGAACATTGGACACAACCTCCCTAAATTACTTCAGTTTCCAAGGAGACTATCTCACAAATCTAGGGGTTTTGGCTTGTACTCTGTAAATAATTGTTTTTTTTTTTTAAAAATGTGGCTTTCAGTCCTTTTTCCTGCCTGCCTCTGCGGTCGGTACATTGCAGTCATTGTCAGACTGGACTGACAACAGCACAGAAATGGGAAGTGCGCTTGCTAATTTTGGTTCAGTGATTATACTGTTTTAATAGCCTAAAAGCTAAATGGATACACAGTTTAACAGAAGCCACTCGCTGTATTTTGCTGGGTATTCAACCAAACTAATTGTTGGAGAATACAGCTTTTATTTTGGTTTATATATAACATTGCACTGATTAAAAAATTTCTCAATACAGGAAACTTTGTGCTATCCGGCACCGATGGGACCGAGCTGCTGCCGTACACTCCAAACTGCCGTACACTCCAGAGCTAATGTTGAAACATACGGAGATTTTCATCTCTATGAATCAACAAACCCTGTTGCAGCCTCTAAACAGTCGGCAAGCGTCTCTGTAGCGTCTGTAGCTGTTGCTTAGCTACAGACCTTGCACAGCTTGACTGTTCAAAAAAAGCCAAGAAAAGAAACGAAAAGAATAAAAAATGGCTCCTGATTTTTGCCGGTGGCTCCAGCTTGCCGGATGGTTCGCCTCCGGATAACACAAAGTTTCCTGTAACTGAAAATGTATTTTTTGAACCTGTAGTGCTGACAATACAATAACTAATCCTTCAGTGTGAGCATCATTGTGCAGTAACAACAGATAGCATATTGGTGGCCAGCATCCACACTGACAGTTTCTGTCCAAGCAAAAGCAGGCAGAATGGGGGTGGGGAGGGAAATCCCACAAAATTAACAGTGATTATGCAGCAAGTAATGGATATCTCTGCGTGATTACAAGAAAGAAATTAAGTTGAAATGTTGGGATGCCTATTGTAAGCTCTCGAGCTTTGCTCTCGGTATGATGATCAATGAACTCTTTATTCAATTGCTGAGTTCCATAAACAGCCTAGCAGAAGTGGATGAAGTGATCTAGCAATTTTAGCCTCATATGGGATTCTTTGAACCCAGAACCTTCTGACTCCGACAATAGTGCTACCACTAAAAAGAAAGACGTGCATTTCTATAACGCCTTTCACGACCACCGGATGGCTGAAAGCGCTTTACAGCCAATTAAGTACTTTTTGAAGTGTAGTCACTTGTAGGAAACGCAGCAGCCAATTTGCGCACAGCAATGTGATAATGACCAGATAATCTGTTTGTGATGTTGATTGAGGGATAAATATTGGCCCCAGGACACCAGGGATAACTCCCCTGCTCCTCTTCGAAATAGTGCAAGGGATCTATTACGTCCACCTGAGAGGGCAGACGGGGCCTCAGTTTAACGTCTCATCCGAAAGACCGCACTTCCGACAGTGCAGCACTCCCTCAGTACTGCACTGGAGTGCCAGCCTAGATTTTTGAGCTTAACTCTCTGGAGTGGGACTTGAACCCACAACCTTCTGACTCTGAGGCAGGGGTGCTACCCACTAAGCCAAGATTGACGCCTTAAAAACTGGATCCAAAATGTTACGGTCCCTGCACCAAAGAGATTCTGCTCGCAAGCATCATGTCCAAAAAAACGATTACAAAGTAGGAAGTTAAAAGCAAGAACGGAAGTCTTTTACAAAGAGTAATATGCCTATAATTGAGTTGCTCGGGAGGCCTTTGAAGCGGACAGTATGAAGAGGTTCAAGGGGCAACTGGAGAGAGTTAGAATCTTGCTGTGATATTAATAAGAATATAACCTTGTGCAGGTCCACATTCACAATGTATTGTGTTGTATGTTTCATGTATGATGGCATTACTTTATTATTTTTGCTAATTTCCTACAGGAATATCGGTCCGAAAAATCCCTTGAAGAACTGGGCAAATTGGTTCCCCCAGAATGCCACTGGTATGAGTTTTATTTTTAAACAAAATCCTATCTTGTCCTTTTCCATGAAGAATACAAGTAAGTTCCTTCATTGCATAAGTGAGCAGAGCACAATTACCATGGAACATAGGAGGCTATTTACTGGCCGCCAGTTCCAGTTTTATTCTCGTGACACCTGCTATGCCATGAGAATCAGACGGCTATCTGGCGTCACCACTAAAAGGCAGGAAGGAGATTTCTGCCGTGGTGTGCCTTTGTTGTTTCACCTGATTTACCGAGTGTACATAGCTCTTGCTAAATCAACTCTTTATTCCAGCAAACTGTCATCCTTTCTCCTCCCACGCCCCACTAAATGCTTGGCTGGTAAAGATGCACATAACTGGGCTATATGGACCAGTAGGTCTCGAGCTCAATCCCTGGTCTGTGCGGAGTTGCTTCATCGCCTGAACTTCGGTGGTTACTACAATTGCCCTCGGAACCCCCGAGCCAGGGAGCGGGAAATCAGCCTCCATTCCAGGTCGCTATCCAGTGACTTTGCTGGACTATGCACGTGTGCAGACTTAGTACTTCAGCTCCTGAAAGAGAAAGCATCAACCTATTTTTTGCTTTCAGATGCTGGTTAATCTGAGTTGCATTTCCCTAAAGGTGTTGGCACAATAAAAAGCAATAAATTTGGAATGAAAACTGGAAATACAGGAAATGCTGCAAGTCAGGCAGAGTTAATGTTTCAAGTTGATGACCTTTCATCAGAATTGGAAAAAGTTAGAGATGTAACAGGTTTTAAGCAAGTAGAGAGGAAGGGGGAGGGGAGGAAAGAACAAAAGGGAAGGTCTGCGATAGGGTGGAAGGCTAGAGTGATTAAATGACAAAAGGAATGATGGTGTAAGGCAAAAGGGGGTGGTAATGGGACAATAAAAAACAAAAGATGGGTCTAGAAGAGGTGTAAATGAGAATAGCAGAATCAGCACCAGCACCTGCTGTCCAAAAAAAATGGGAGCCGTGGTTATGATCTGTAATTGTTGAACTCTGTGTTGGGTCTGGAAGGCTGTAAAGTGCCTGATTGAAAGATGAAGTGCTGTTCCTCGAGCTTACCTTGAGCTTCATTGGAACAGTGTAGGAGACTGAGGATGAGAGAATAATAAATTTGAAACTGTATACCACAATAGGTTCAATACTATCCTTTTCCCCTTTGAGACACAGCACAAACTAATGACATGAAAATTTCTTCTGTCTGCTGACGGTGAGCATTCTTCATCTCAATCCAGTTCCTAGTGGGCATGAGTCTGCAACCCAAAACTACCCTTGATTTGGTGTAAATCCAGTGAGAAGCCGTGGGAAATCAGAAATGTCACACTAGCGCAGCAGGAAGTGCTCGCCTGAGGTTGGGGCTGAGGCACAATTTTGGGACAGATTAAGGGCGAACTTTACTCTAAATCTAAACCTTGCTATATGTAACCTGGGAGTGCTTGATGCTAACGCAGACTTCCCGAAAAAGATATTGGGCTGGAATTTGCAGTCAGCGGCGAAGTGATGGTGCTTGCTGCTGACCTCGAAGAAGGCTGCCCACAAAGATCTATCGTGAATTTCAACTCTCCCAACCTTTGAACCTGGCGCCAAATCAAGTGAATCTCCAGTGTCCAGCAACAGTGATGTCATCAAGTAGGCTGAGCAGCCAATCACATTGAAAAATTCTCACAGATAGCAAACCAGGAAGTAAAATGCACAGATTCTAATTGACTTTTTATCAATTTTACATAAAGCCAAATAAAGATTGGGACATACATATAGGATTAAGGTACAAGCTGGAATCTCAAACAAACTTTAAAACAGAAATTATTCTTAATCATGTTAATGGAAAAATTTGAAATTCCACCAATATAAAATTAGTTTTTCAGGACCAGAACGCTTGTTCAGCAGTAAATACGCTGTTCAAAATCCAGTTACACCTCTTTCAACAAGGCTTAACTTTTTCGGGGTGGGGGGGGGGGTGTTTAACAGCGATATTTCAGTGTAATAGGGGAAGTTTTCATCCTTCAGCGTGACTTGAATTGATCGCCGGCTCTGGAGAGTTCCATAGCGCGACTTGCGACGGGGCAGGGAATGACTGATCGCAACTTCAGGATTTCCGTGTTTATCTATGCACGCGCTGATTCCTGAAATTACTGTCACTTGTAGAGGAGTAATGACAGCGAACGCCGACCGTTTCACTGTCATTACCACTGCAAAATCCAGGCCAATGTTCCAGTTCCAGCTTGATGAGACTAAAAATTCACGTACTAAAGAAAGTGTCATAAATGTCATGAATTGGTCCTAACGTGCAGTTTTGGCTTGTTTTTTTTTTACTCTAGTGTACGGGAAGGAAGGGTGGAGCATTTGCTTGCCCGAGAACTGGTTCCGGGAGATACTGTGTGCCTGACTGTTGGCGATAAAGTCCCGGCTGATTTACGTTTGTTTGAGGTATTGCACTGGTCTACTGGACTCGGGTTTTTGTTGCTAAGCTTACATGTGCACGTTGTTCCTTGAAGCTGTGTAGAAAATTCAAAATTATATGCGTATTTGAAATTATTTTTAGTATGCCGCACTGTATTAGAACATTGCCCTCTCAATTCACACACACAACACACAATCACACAAACCCCACAGTGCAGATAGAGGCCATTTCGGCCCATCGAGCCTGCACCGACACATATCCCACCCGATCCCCGTAACCCCACGTATTTAATCCCCCTAACACTAAGGGTCAATTTATCATAGCCAATCAACCTAACCTGCACATCTTTGGACTGTGGGAGGAAACCGGAGCACCCGGAGGAAACCCACGCAAACACGGGGAGAATGTGCAAACTCCACACAGACAGTCACCCGAGGCCGGATTCGAACCCGGGTCCCTGGCGCTGTGAGGCAACAGTGCTAACCACTATGCCACCAATTCTGTGACCATATCTCTTTTGCTGTTATGGGTCCTCGGTGATATTGGCATTAGTCCATTTCCTAATCCGTTCCCGACAGGAAACACCCGTAGACTTTGTAGTTACACTTATGCTGCAGTTTTATTCGGCGAGGCCAACCTGATAGATTTTTGAAAGAAAAATGTCACATTGATGCGTTGAAGGACGGGTGCTTTTGAGGTTAAAATTCTAACACAGACACCCAAGTGCAACAGGAGGCTCTTAGATTGTTAGAAGACTTGGTATTTTCAGTGCTGACTAATGAGAAGGATCAAATTAATGTCCCAGTTGTAGAGAGTCTTGGTCAGACCCCATCTGGAATACGGCGTTCAGTTTTGGGCGCTGCACCCAAGGAAGGATATATTAGCGTTTAACGGGGTGTATTGCAGATTCACTCGAATAATACTGGGGCTTAGAGGGTTAAATTATGAGGCCAGATTGACTAAACTTGGCTTGTATTCCCTTGAGTACAGGAAACTTTCTGGTATCCGGCACTGACGGGACCGAGCTGGTGCCGTTAGATCAAAACTGCCGTATAAACCAGCGCTAATGTTGAAACATAGAGCTTTTCAGCTCTGTGTGAATCAACAAACCCTGTTGCTTAGCAACAACTTCAAAACAGTCGGCTGCAAGCGTCTCTAGCTGAAGCTGTTGCTTAGCTACAGACCTTGCAGAGCCTGACTGGGGGAAAAAAAAGCAACAAGAAGTAAAAAAAAACTTATAGAAAACGGCTCCTGAATTTTGCCGGTAGATAGAGCTTTCCGGACTTTTAACCTCTGGTTAAAGGAAAGTTTCCTGTATAGAAGATTTTTGGGGGTGATCTAATCGAGGTGTTTAAATTATTAAAAGGATTTGATAGGGTAGATACAGAGAAACAATTTCCTTCCGGTGTGGGGCGGGGAGGGATATGGTGGAGAATCACGAACAAGGGGACATAATCTTAAAAGTAGAGCTAAACCATTTAAGAGAGAAATCACAAAGGACTTTTTCCACACAAAGGGCAGTAGAAATCTGGGATTTTCTCCCTCCTAAGACTGTGGATGCTGGGACAGTTGGAATTTTCGAGACCGAGATGGTTAGATTTTTGTTCGGTAAGGATATCGAGGGACGCGCAGCTCGGGCAGGTAAACGGTGCTGAGGTGCTGATCAGCCACAATCTAACCGAATGGCAGAGCAAGCTCGAGGGGTTGAATGGCCTCCTTCTGTTCCTATGTTCCCAGCAGTGTCATCCCTTTCTTTGATGACCACGCATGGGACATTTTTTTTAACTGTACAAAAACCAGTGTATGAAATGCAGTATTAAAAGTGGTTCAGATTCTAGAGTTGCAAGTAGATAGTATATAATCATTTTTAATGGTGGCACAATGTGGTAGAACAAAGGCATCATTTATGTAGGTGGATCTCACTAACCTGACTGTAGCAGTTGCTTGAGAACACAAAAGGCACTGAATTTGTGCTGAGGTGTTAATGGATACCAGAGCCTTCCCACGGCTTAATGTATGATGCAGCAACCCAAGTTGTAATAAATCTACATAGAATAGAATGAGTTGCAAGTGACAGCACTATCTGGGAGTGTGTTTTGCAGGCAGAAGTAGTCTATAAAGCTTTGCTGCTAGTAGATGTTTCAGGTTTAATGCAGAAATCTGAAATGTAGGTCACCAGCTGTTGGGTTCTTCCTATGAACCTGAAGGTCTTATTTAAGCATTGGTCTCCGTGTCATTATATAGTAGAGCACTGCCTGTTCGCCAGACTTGGCATGAAGTCGGCCCACCCCGCCCTGTCCAATGACAATCACTTTGTTCCTGTATCGTATGATTTTTTTTGTGTTGCAAGTTGACTCATTGGTTCTGTACCTAAATTGAGGTGATGAAGCAGCTGCTTATTGCCACCAGCTTTGACACAATATCAGTAGTTATTGGGTCTGGGTCTGACTTTGATCCTTGCTTGTGGATAGACACGATGTTTTCTGCTTTTTGCTTAGATGAGAAAACCAGTTGACAGGCACAGTTGAAACGAGTGAGGAAAGGGATCAACTGGTAAGTCAGCTAGAATGTTTAGAAGCCGAGCTCCTACCCCATTTGGGCCAGTGTGTTTCTCGGGATCAAGCTGCTGAACGGGGGGTTGAACCTTCCTTTGCTGATCTCGATTCGGTTAATTGGGCGGCCACACTTGGAGAGATGTTTTTGCTACTGGACTTTGGGCTTCAGCTGGCTTTTCGGTAGTTGTGGAGGCTATCATCAGAATAAAACCCCAAGCCTCAGTGGTGAAAGGGATTGTATGCTGCACGATATAGTTCCTTTTCCAGATATTCACAGAATGTGATTTACCGCAAGCATGGGCTTTCCTGTCCTCCTTGCCTAATTGTTTTAATCAGCTGTTGGATTGAGCGGCTTACCACCCCGTGGCCAATTCCTTAACAAAGAAAGATTTGCATTTCTATAGCGCCTTTCACGAACCATCTTCAGCCAGAAGTGCCGAGTGGATTGATCCATATCGGCCTCCTCCTGAGGTCCCCACCATCATAGAAGCGAGTCTTCAGCCAGTTTGATTCACTCCGTGATATCAAGAAATGGCTGAGCACACTGGATGCAGCAAAGGCTATGGGCCCTGACAACATCCCGGCCATCATGCCGAAGACCTGTGCTCCAGAACTAGCCGCGCCTCTAGCCAAGCTGTTCCAGTACAGCTACAACACTGGCATCTATCCGACAATGTGGAAAACTGCCCAGGGTATGTCCTGCCCACAAAAAGCAGGACAAATCCAAACTGGCCAATTACTGCTCCATCAGTTTACTCTCAAAGTGATGGAAGGTGTCATCGACAGTGCTAACAAGCAGCACTTACTCACCAATAACCTGCTCACTGATGCCCAGTTTGGGTTCCGCCGGGACCACTCGGCTCCTGACCTCATTACAGCCTTGGTCCAAACATAGACAAAGGAGCTGAATTCCAGAGGTGAGGTGAGCGTGACTGCCCTTGACATTAAGGCAGCATTTGACCGAGTCTGGCATCAAGAAGCCCTAGTAATACTAAAGTCAGTGGGAATTGTGGCGGGGGGGGGGTGGTGGGGGAAACTCTCTACTGGCTGGAGTCATACCGAACACAAAGGAAGATGGTTGTGGTGGTTGAAGGACAATCATCACAGCCCCATGATATCGCTGCAGGAGTTCCTCAGGGCAGTGCCCTAGGCCCAACCATCTTCAGCTGCTTCACCAATGACCTTCCCTCCAACATAAGGTCAGAAATGGGGATGTTCGCTGATGACTGCAGAGTGTTCAGTGACATTCATAACTCCTCAGATAATGAAGCAGTCCATGCCTGCATGCAACAAGACCTGGATGATGTTTAGGCTTGGGTTGATAAGTGGCAGGTAACATTCGCGCCACAGAAGTGCCAGGCAATGACTATCTCCAACAAGCGAGAGTCTAACCACCGCCCGTTGACATTCAACGGCATTACCATCGCCGAATCCCCCACCATCAACATCCTGGGGGTCACCATTGACCAGAAACTTAACTGGACCAGCCACATAAATACTGGCAACAAGAGCAGGTCAGAAGCTGGGTGGTGAGTGTCTCACCTGACTCCCCAAAGCCTTTCTACCATCTACAAGGCACAAGTCAGGAGTGTGATGTTATACTCTCCACTTGCCTGGATGAGTGCAGCTCCAACAACACTCAAGAAGCTCGACACCATCCAGGACAAAGCAGCCTGCTTGATTGTCACCCCATCCACCACCTTAAACATTCACTCCCTCCACCACCGGTACACCGTGGATGCAGTGTGGACCATCTACAAGAGGCACTGCAGCAACTCGCCAAGGCTTCTTTGGCAGCACCTCCTAAACCCGCGACCTCTTCCACCTAGAAGGACAAGGGCAGCAGGCGCATGGGAACACCGCCACCTCCAAGTTCCCCTCCAAGTCACACACCATCCTGACTTAGAAGTATATCGCCGATCCTTCATCGTCGTTGGGTCAAAGTCCTGGAAACTCCCCCCCCCCCCCCCCCCCCCCCCCCCCCCAAACAGCACTGTGGGAGTACCTCGCCACACGGACTGCAGCGGTTCAAGAAGGTGGCTCACCACCACCATCTCGAGGGCAATTAGAGATGGGCAATAAATGCTGGCCTTGCCAGCAACGCCCACATCCCATAAAACGAATAAAATTTAAAAAATCGGATATCCCAAAGCGCTTTACAGCCAATGCAGTACTTTTGATGTGTAGTCACTGTTGTAATGTAGGAAACGCGGCAGCTAGTTTGCGCACAGCAAGCTCCCATGGACAGCAATCTGATCATGACCAGATAATCTGTTTTAGTGATGTTGATTGAGGGATAAATATTGGCCCGGGACACCGGGGATAACTCCCCTGCTCCTCTTCGAAATAGTGCCATGGGATCTTTTACATCCACCTGAGAGAGCAGACGGGGTCTCAGTTTAACGTCTCATCTGAAAGATGGTACCTCTGACAGTGCAGCACTCCCTCAGTACTACCCCTCCGACAGTGCAGCACTCCCTCAGCACTGCACTGGAGTGTGAGCCTAGATTTTTGTGCTCAAGTCTCTGGAGTGGGACTTGAACCCACAACCTTCTGACTCCAAGGCGAGGGTGCTGCCCACTGAGCCACGGCTGACACACTAAGACCATGCATCTGCACTATTGTACAGTGGTATAGATGCAATGGAATAAGTGAAACAAATTTGACATCACTACACACTTGGTTCAGAATTATCCATTAGCTTCACCATTTATATGCATTGCTAGTTTAGTGCAGTATTTAGATAAGACCATGAGTAAGAATCTTCATATTAGGTATTCAGACAAGAAATTGAGTAACAATATCTGTGCTGTCCAACCAGGTAAATGGTAAATGTTGATAGACTTTGCAGCCAGCTCGGTGCATTGAGTAATGACATCTATGCAGCGAACTCTGTTAACTTGATGTTTAGTGAATTTTTATTCTTCACTTGATTCAAGTGCATGATTTTCAAAAGGGAGCTGTTGGTGCAGTACCAAGGAGTGGAGGAACGTGGGTTCAAGTTCCCACTCTGATGAATGCCCAATCTGAGCTGCACTGTACGGACAATGTCATCTGGAGACCTGGTCTCTCAAAGGAGCGACCAAAGATCAGATAAGGAGTCTCTGCCAAGTTGTTCTTGTACTGTTTATGCCAGTTGGCTAAGAGTAACATTGGTTGTGGCCAATGAAACTGAATACAGGAAACTCTCTTTACCGGCACCTAATTTTCCGGAAATCTCTCTTAACCGGCAAAATTCAGGAGTAGGTTCAGGTAAGTTTTACTATATATTAGTGGCCGTTTAACCGGGGTTCCTGGATCTGTGGCCGTGTAACCGGGGTTCCTGCACCTGTGGCCGTGCAACAGGGACTCCTGGATCTGTGGCCGTGTAACCAGGACTCCTGCACAAGTGCCGTGTAACTGGTGCTCCTGCACCTGTGGCCGTGTACGGGGCTCTCGTACCTTGGTAAGTATACCTCTCTGTAATAGGACTTTTTGATCAACCGGCACCACGCCAGTCCGGTCGGTGCCAGATAAAAAAGAGTTTCCTGTACCTCCCCTACATTATTGACTGTAGGAGGTATGGGGAGAGTGGGGGAACTTGCAAAGGGAGGAAACAATGGGAGGGGAGAAAGGCTGTATACCCTTATTACATCTTCCAAAAGAAAAGACCGGATGCTAGTCTTCAATTTTAAATTTTCCCAATTAAACCCTAATGTTTAAATTAACACCATCTCCAGCTGCAATTTGTGTTTATGTGACACAGTAACAGGCAACAGCATTTGGACCCTGAATTTTAATTAGAAAAATAATTTTAATGAGTATCCTCTCGTTGGTGTTGTCACAAAGAGGAATTGAATAGCAATGCACAATAAGATGGATAGATTTGCCTTGAGTAATCTGCCATTCAAGAGCTGCTGCGGCAGAGCTACTAAACAAAGGGCATGCTTTCCATCAGAGGAGAAGAATTAAACAAAATCTAGAAATGCAGGAGGAAAGAAATTAAAACAGAAGCTGCTGGCAAAATCGCACTGGGTCCACCAGCAATGTTACTGTAAAGCTGCACGGTTGCGCAGCGGTCTGGAGGTCCCGCACAGGCTGCTCGCCGTCGTTTAAATGGAAAACAACTGCATGCTCAATAATTTGAATGGGCTGTGCAGCCTGTCAGAGGGGCCACCCACCCAAAAAAATTTAGCGGGAACCTTGTCCACCAATCAAAAAAACAGGTCAACACCACATCAGCACTATTCTAATGAACACCATTATGCTATCCCCTTTGCCAGCACCCTGTTTTATAAAGGAAATCGAGAATATAACTAAAATTTGAAGTTACTATAGTCACGGTTCAGACCAGAGGCATGCAAAGTGCTCGAGAAAAATGCGATACTATTCCTGAGCTTGCATCGAGTCTGGTTGGAACAGTATAGGTAGAGACGGAGAGGTCAGAGTGGGAATGGAAGAGGTAATTGTGTTGTGAGCCACGGGGTGGGTGCGGGTCACATTTGCGAACAGAATAGAGGTGTTCAGCAAAGTGGTCTGCTAATCTATGTTTGGTCTCCTCGGTGTAGAGGAAAGCACATCATGAGCAGCGAATATGGTACTCACGATTGGAGGAAGTACATGTAAATTGCTGTCTCACATGGAGGATGTGTTTGGAGCTTTGGACAGTGAACGTGGGAGGAGGTCAGTAGACGGGTGTTGCACCTTCACGTACAGTGGCAGATGCCAGGGGAAGAACAACTGAAAGCACAGATGGTGGGAGTGTGAACAAGGGTATCCTGGAGAGAATGGCCCCTGCAGAAAGCAGAGAATGGAGGGAGGAGTAAAGTGTGCTTGGTGACTGGATTCTTTCTTTCAAGTTTTTTTGTCTTTCTGGAATTTTTCCAATTCACTTGCGTGTTTGTTTTTGAGTGCCTGTCACATGCCTTTTTTACTTAACTATTTCTACTTGTCGTATAATCTAACAGTTTTCTAATGAGAATTTTGCAGGTAATTTAAACCATTAGGTCTCTGTGATCGGAGTATCTGTTATTTCGCCCCCTTCCCTTTTTCTTTCTATTTATCTCAACCGTACTGAAATACTTGAATTATCTTTGCTTCAGTTCAGATGAAGGGTTACACCTGAAACATTAATTTGTCGCTTCTCTCTATAGATGTCAGCTAACCTACTGTGTATCTAACGTTTTATTGAACATGAGTGCCGCTGTTATTTTCTAGTTGCTACTGCAGATCATTGTTCAACTAAACTTGTGATCACGTCCGTCAGTGAGGGCTTAATTCGCTGTAAATGTCCCTGATCAGCAATTGTGTTATCGCATCCACTGCTAGGAAGGAAAAGGCTGGGGTGATTTGCAAAAGTCCAGTTAGTTTTTATGATTGACTTCCTTGATGCAGTCGCCACCTTTCAGTCAATCTGGAGCACCTGTTCTCTCTCTCTTCCATGTTAAGAAAAACGGCAACCTTTAGCACAAAAGAATGAACAGATAAAACCACAAAAGCTGAGTTGTAGGTTGACCTGTATTTTGGGGTCATAATTGCAGGAAAAAATGTACTGTAAACACTTTCTAGCTGAGCATAGTTTAATATTTCAGCAGCCTGCTTTCATTCTGCCGAGTTCATAAGGCAATTTATTTTTCCATTTTGTGCTTTCATGAGAAAATGATGGGTGACCTAGTTCTTGTGCGATTATAGTTTTTTCCCTCCCAGGGCTGAGCATTCAAGCAGATTCAATCATAGACTTTGAAAGATTGCTCATAGGAATTACAGCCAACCTGCTTTAAATATTAATTAAGCTGGTTACAAAATCTGAAGTCCACAATGCTACTTTGTAAAATAGACTTGGATTTCTAGACTTATTAATAACCACCACTTCAGATGTCCTTTTATAAATAGTCTAATGCTAACATAGGTGCGATGCGAGTGTTCCACAGTGGTAGCCTTTGAACCAGAATTATCTTTTTTTAAAGACATTCACAGTTCAGCAGCTCCGATACAGAAAGTGAATGAACGCCAGTGTGATTGTGCAAAGCGATTGCTGCTGAGCATCGCTGCTAGGCTGTGCGAAGTTTTTGCTTCTGCATGTTGTTTTAACCTTCGTTAAGTACACGTGGAACAAAATCAGAAGGTAATTGCCAGATCTTTATCTGGTTTCTGTCCTGCGTTTTTATGTTTCAGATATAAGCACAAGTTATGGAAGAAAGTGGAAAGTTAGCAACTTTAAAAAAAGAAAGTTGTTCAATGGAAAACTTGTTTCTGGGGGAAGCAGGACATTAGAAAGAATCTAAATGAGCTTAGCTGTTTGAAAATCATGTTGGTTTGTTCTGAAAAGGCAGTTTATTTAATCATTGTTTATTTATATGGGTTGTCCTATGAGGAGAGATTGGGTAGATTGGGCCAATTTGGAGTTTAGAAGAATGAGAGGTGATCTCATTGAAACATACAAGATTCTGAAGAGGATTGACAGGATAGATGCTGAGAGGTTGTTTCCCCTGGCTGGAGAGGCTAGAACTAGAGGGAATAGTCTCAGGATAAGGGGTCGGCCATTTAAGACTGAGATGAGAAGGAATTTCTTCACTCAGAGGGTTGTGAATCTTTGGAATTCTCTGCCCCAAAGGGTTGTGGATGCTGAGTCGTTGAGTATATTCAAGGCTGAGAAAGATGTACATAAGAACATAAGAAGTAGGAGCAGGAGTAGGCCATACGGCCCCTCGGGCCTGCTCCGCCATTCAATAGGATCATGGCTGATCCGAACCTAGACTCACGTCCACTTCCCTGCCCGCTCCCCGTAACCCCTAATTCCCTTATCAGCTAGGAAACTGTCTATCTCCGTTTTAAATTTATTTAATGTCGCAGCTTCCACAGCTCTGTATTTTTGAACTCTAGGGGAATCGAGGGATATGGAGATCAGGCAGGAATGTTGAGTTTAGGTCAAAGATCAGCCATGATCTTATTGAATGGCGGAGCAGGCTTGAGGGGCCGTATGGCCGACTCCTGCTCCTATATATACCCTATGATGAAGGCATGCACTCTTTCTTTCTCTCTCTTTCCCCGCCCCCCCCAATCCTGCCATAGAATTCTCCCCTTGGGTTCACCCACTCCCCAGGTCATGCAAGATCTGGCTACTGAACAACAGTGACATGGGAGATGACCTGTTTCCATCAGGAGTGTGTTTGTGAGGACATTGGGTAAGGACAGAACCAGGCTCAGTAGTGATGCCGCTTGCAATCAAATCATGTGCCAGCACTGTCGAGGCTCGTGTATGAAAGATAAGCGAAAATTGTCGGAACATAAACGAGATTTTTTTAATGAATTAATGTCCTTTTTTCTTAAGGTTGCGGATACTTCCATTGATGAGTCAAGCCTCACAGGAGAGACCTCCCCATGTTCAAAGTCAACAACTCCACAGCCATCAGCTACTAATGGAGACCTCACATCCAGGAACAATATTGCTTTCATGGGAACATTGGTTAGATGTGGCAGAGCTAAGGTAATTTGGTTGCTAAACTTGTAGTTATACACTGTTAAACATGAAGATGAAGTGTGGTTTGGTCTACAATTTGGAACTAAATATTAAAATGTTTAAGTAAGAATTCTTTAGAACATAGTTCTGTAGCTTACAATTTGATTTTTTGGCACCATCATTTCCCTTAATGTAATAGCGCAAAATGCACGATCTCTAAACTGACATTCATCTGAAATACATTGCATTTTGAAAACTTGTAATATTTTGTTAAAATTCTAATACTTGTGTGGCTTTTGCAGGGTATTGTTACAGGGACAGGAGAAAACTCTGAATTTGGAGAGGTTTTTAAAATGATGCAAGCTGAAGAAGTAAGTTTCATTACAGTTTTTGTTTATAAATTATAGTATTGAGTTTTTTCCATTTTTCAAGGATAAAATGGGACCGAATTTGTGAAGGTGCAGGTGAGAATGATGCTTCCATAAATACATGCCTTCAAGATTATTGGCTGAGCGTTCATTTTTGGCATTGAAGGCTAATGCAGTCTATATTTCTAAGTTTCTTCAGGTTGCCAAGTTCCTAGACTATAGACGATCTTAAACATTCACTCCCTCCAGCACCGGTGCACCGTGGCTGCAGTGTGTACCATCTACAAGATGCACTGCAGCAACTCGCTGAGGTTTCTTCGGCAGCACCTCCCAAACCCACGACCTGTACCACCTAGAAGGACAAGGGCAGCAGGCGCAGGGGAACACCACCACCTCCAAGTTCCCCTCCCAAGTCACACCATCCTGACTTGGAAATATATTGCCATTCCTTCATAGTCGCTGGGTCAGAATCCTGGAACTCCCTCCCTAACAGCACTGTGGGAGCACCTTCACCACATGGACTGCAGCGGTTCAAGAAGGTGGCTCATCACCACTTTCTCGAGGGCAGTTAGGGATGGGCAATAAATGCTGGCCTTGCCAGGGATGCCCACATCCTGTGAACGAATAACCAAAAAAGCACTCCAACAGATAGATGTTTGTTTCACCAAGAGTATTGTACTTTGAAATGAATTTTTTATTGATTCAACAGTCTAGCATATATTGGTTTAACTCTCGCAGCTGGCATCTCCAGGGAATCCTGTACCCTAGACTAGGATCTTCTAAAAACTTCTTGCGTTGCACACCATGAAGTTGAACAATCACGCAATGTAGTAATAATGCCACTGAAATATTAGGTGTATCTTTATTACTGAAAAATTGATAAATATGCTCTTTATAAAATTTTAATTATATATTACTTTATGTAACCTGCTCTGCCTGTAATTTATTTATTCTTCCTTCTCTCTCTCTCACTTCTATACTCTCCTATTTGCATTGTACTATCTATCATCTCTTTTATAATTTATTTCACTTACTTTTAAATATTCCAATTTCTTTTTGCTTGGAAAAATGTGTCTGTTTTCAGAGCCAGGACCATCTCAATAAAAATTGGTTTCCAATTGACTGAAACCTGATCTGAAGGTCCAGTTTTTTCATCTCATTAGATGATACTTTAGGAAAGTTTCATTGTGACTGGTCATTTTTTTTGACGTGATTTTTTGGGTTGCTCTGGGAAGCAGGAATGAGAGAATTCATTGATGTTTCCTATAAGCATTTATCTTGCACTTAAGCAGTTATTTTGGCACCTTAATAATGGATTCTAATGGGGGGAACATCATCGGGATATGGTTCAAATAACGAGTTCTCTTCAGCTTTACAAACTGTTCTATATACTGAAGTTCTCCATAAGCTGAAATGCATGAGAATTGTGTTCTGTAGACGTATAATGGTGCCACAATAAATGTTATGGTAAGGACTTAAAGCAAACTGAATAACAGGTGGAACATTTTTCATGGTATATTTTGTGAACTGAAATGTCCTACATTTTAAAAAATCATTCATGTAATGGACGTGTGCCATTGATGTGCTAATACTCTAAGAATTTCTTTAGGGTGAGCAAGCCTGCTTAGTTTTGAGGTTACCAATCTAATGGCTAGAACCCCTTTCACTTGGGAATTTTTGAAAATTCTTTGAGGAATTTTAATGCTTTCCCTCTCTTGAACACCATCCAGCTGAAGAACAAGGGAACTATTGCTTCTCTGCAACCTTCACTTGGCACTTCCTCCCAATAGATTCATTATTCAGCAAGAACAGACCTCTGACATGATCCCGTGTGCTGCCACTTTGAAAGAAAAGAAAGAAAGACTTGCATTTATATTGCGCCCGACCACCGGACGTCCCAAAGTGCTTTACAGCCCATGAAGTACTTTTTGAAGTGTAGTCACTGTTGTAATGTAGGAAGTGATATGTGGTGGGATAAGATTGAAAGGATGGATGGGGTAGGAAATGATTTTAAAATAAAGAGTTCATTGACCTTAACTGGTTACAGCACAATTCAAAGTATTTACTTATTTTATATTTCCAATTTGTTTTCTTCTTCAGGCCCCTAAAACACCACTACAAAAGAGCATGGACCTGCTTGGAAAACAACTTTCTTTTTATTCATTTGGCATTATAGGTAAGAAGAACAATTTGGATTTTAAACTTGGACCAGGCTGGGATTGTGCTGCTGAGGCCTGTGTTGGGATATTTCAAATGTCAAATATTGAAGTGAAATGTGGAGTGAGAAATAAAATCATCAGTTTAAATACATGAATACAGCAATTTGGCTGGATTTGTCCAAAGCTATACTCCGCTTTGACTGTCAGCAGCATTACAGCAGGTTACCCGCCCTGGTTAACGTTTTATAAGAACATAAGAAATAGGAGCTGGAGTGTCCATATGGCCCTTCGAGCCTGCTCCGCCATTCAGTAAGATCATGGCTGATCTTCAACCTCAACTCCACCTCCACAGTGGTGAATCTTTGGAATTCTCTGCCCCAGAGGGCTGTGGATGCTGAGTCTTTCGGTATATTCAAGGCTGAGAGCGATCGATTTTTGGACTCGGGGGCGGGGGGAAGGAATCGAGGGATAGGGGGATGGAGCGGGAAAGTGGGATAGGGGGATGGAGCGGGATAGGGGGATGGAGCGGGATAGGGGAATGGAGCGGGAAAGTGGGATAGGGGGATGGAGCGGGAAAGTGGAGCTGAGGTCCGTGATCAGCCATGCTCTTATTGAATGGCGGAGCAGGCTCGAGGGGCCGAATGTCCGACTCCTGCTATTATTTCTTATGTTCCCGCACTATCCCTATAAGCCTTGATTCTCTTAGTATCCAAAAATCTACCGATCTCAGCCTTGAATATAGTCAATGACTGAGCATCTGGGGTAGAGAATTCCAAAGATTCACAACCTTTTGAGTGAAGAAATTTCTCCTCGGCTCAGTCTTAAATGGGCGACCCCTTATCCTGAGACTGTGCCCCTAGTTCTAGACTCCCAGCCAGGAATTGTGTTTATTTATCAGGTGATTAACACTACAGATCAATAACCTATTGTAGCAATAAAAACAGAAAATGCTGGAGAAACTCAGCAGGTCAGGCAGCATCTGTGGAGAGAGAAACAGTTAACATTTCAGGTCGATGACCTTTCATCAGAACTGGAAAAAAGCAGGAAATGGAACAGATTTTTAAGCAAGTGTAGGGGCTGGGAAAGGGGGGAGGGGATGAAAGAACAAAAGGGAAGGTCTGTGATAGGATAGAAGGCAGGAGAGATTAACAGACATTAAGAGATATTCAAGGCAAAAGGAGATGGTAACGGGACAGGTTAAGAAACAAAAAGGATGGCTCTAGATGAAGTGTAAATTGCGCTGGCAGAATGGAAGGCAGCTGCCCTGTGGGAGAGAAGAAAAGACACAAACAAAAGGTGTGGATAAAAAATATATATATGATCGGGGCCGGGGTTATGACCTATTGTAGCACACGGCTAAACTAATAACCAGGAGTTTAACTTTCCTAGAGCTCAGCTTGACTCTATTTTGATTATAACAGTTGTTACCTCCCGACCCTTTAGAATTCAATATTCCATTCTGCGTTCTGTGAATATTGCATCCGATTTTTCTTATTGTATGCAGTGTGTAATGTACTGTTCATATTTTGCAATTCTCCATTCTTAGAAATCAGGGCTGCAGATTTCAGAACTTGCAATTTAAGAAGGCACAGTTTGCTAAGTCTAAGATGCCCAAGTTTGATGATGTACCCGATCTATTTTGTTCATTTAGGTTACTCACAGTTTTGTCTTTGGACGCCGATATCCCCAATAAAGATAGTTTGAATGGCCTCAGGAAACTGCACTCATAGTGAGAAAGCCGAGGCTTTGTTAAGTGCCTTTAAAAGGCTTTGATACTGCAAGCATCCAAGAAGCTGTTTTTTTTTAAACTGGAATGGCTGGTCGGAAAGAAGCACGCAGCTTTTATATGTAAAAAAATAAGTCATTTTCAAAAATAACGAGTTAGGGTGTGTTATGAAAACCAACAGGATACGATTTACGTCTACAAGTGGACTTATCTGATAGTTTGTCATTCGTGAATTATGATTAGTGCTGTAATTGAAATTTTAAATCGTATTTCACTGACTTTCATAATGTATTATGCTTGTACTATACACTTAAATATTAATCTGGTAAAGGCATAATGTTTAATGGTGCATTACGTTGCAGTTTGAGGGTCAGTGTATGGGATGGCTGTGTGATGTTAGAAAGTCTATTTGTGGTGAATTGTAGATTTATATCCCAATGAATTTTCAAAGTATTTTACTAACCAGCATCTCTACGAAGTACAAAAAATATTTACTGGAAAGACATCATGTATAGTCCTTTTACAAAAAAGGTACATCTCAATCTATTTGCCCACCACATCCTCACACTCTCAAAGTCTGACACTCTCCTCACCCCTACCCTCCCCATGCTCCACTGGCATCTCTTACCTCTTTACAACCTTCATCCTATCTTTCAAATTCCTCCATGCCTTCACCCTGCCTTGTCCTTGAGGTTTCCTCCTGTCAATCACCCTCATATACCCTGCACACCTCTCGTGCACCCTGCGCATACGCCCCCCCCCCCCCCCCCCAACGCGCATTGTCTCCTTATCCTCACTCCCTTGGCTCCACCATTGTTGTTTAGCCACTAAGCTCTGGTCTTCTGGAACGCTCTGCCTAGTTCCCTCTGCCTTGCCACCTCCATTCCTGCTACCTCCCTCCCTGCGTTTAAAAAGAACAACGTAAAATCTTTCTCTTTGGCTTTGATTTGCGTTTTCTCCCCAATCCCCTTTGGTTTTTCCTCTTCACACTCCTGCACAGAATCCACTATTTTGTCTTCTAAAGTTAAGCACTTTTGAGTCGTCTTCCAGCATGTGAAGACCACTATAGAAATATAAGTTGTTGTTGAATCAGCATTGGTAAACAAGTTATTTTAACTAAGCAATCTATATGCAGATTCCTGCTACGTGTTTAATTTGATTTTCAAGTGCTTAAATGTTAATAGAAATTGACATTATGCTGAATGTGATATTATTGAATTACAAAAATTCCAGTTCTCCAAATCAACACCATTTTGGCTCGGTGTTAAATGTGATGCATTCTGCTGTTGTAGGTGTTATTATGCTGGTTGGCTGGCTACAGGGGAAGCACATTCTTGATATGTTCACTATTGGTGTGAGGTGAGTTAAGTGTTTGTTATATCTTTTAAAGGAAGAGCAGATAAACAGTCGAAGCAGAGAACAACACAGGGCTATGGGGAGAGAGCAGTACAGTGGAGTTTGAATGAAAGAAAGAACTTGGATTTTTATAGCGCCTTCCATGATTTCAGGGCGTCCCAAAGCGCTTTACAGCCAATGAAGTACTTTTTATTTGAAGAAATTATATTGTAATGTAGGAAACGTGGGAGCCAATTTGCGCGCACAGTCCCACAAACAGCAATGAGATAAAGACCAAATCATCTGTTTTAGTGATGTTGGTTGAGGGATATATATTGGCCCCAGGACACTGGGGAGAACTCCGCAGCTTTTTTTTGAATAGTGCTTTTACGTCCACCTGAGAGCAGTCGGGGCCTCAGTTTTACCTCCCATCTGAAAGACGGCACCTCCGACAGTGCAGCACTCCCTCAGCACTGAAGTATCAGCCTAGTTTATGCGCTGACGTCTCGGGAGTGGGCCTTGAGCGCATGACCTTCTGACTCGGGTAAGAGTGCTACCAACTGAGCCAAGTCTATGTGGTAACTAAAGTTTAGCACAGAACACTGCTAACGTAAATTTTACTTCATGTTCCATCTGTACAGAACATCTTCAAAATCAACTGCCACAGTTATCTCTAGCTATTTTAATTTGTCCATCTATTTTAGCTTGGCTGTTGCTGCTATTCCAGAGGGTCTGCCCATTGTAGTGACGGTAACGCTGGCCCTTGGTGTGATGAGAATGGTAAAGAAGAGAGCCATCGTGAAGAAACTCCCAATCGTGGAAACTCTTGGTAAAAAAAATAATAAATACCTTGAACATAAGCAGAGAAAGGTTATCAGCCTCTTGGGTTTACACTAATTGAAACTTCCTGCCTTGTTAAAACATTACAAAATACATTTTGGGTGATTGAAAACTTGATTTGATATCAATACATTAATTGTATTAGTATATATGTAGAATAAGGTGACTGAATCACTAGTTTATTAAAAATGTAATCTTATTGTATTTGCTTTATGCTGGTTTTCCTATTTCCATCCTAAACTAGTTTGCGTTCTTAGGTTGCTGCAATGTAATCTGCTCTGATAAAACTGGGACATTAACGAAGAATGAAATGACAGTGACTCACATTTATACGTCTGATGGACAACATGCTGAGGTGAGAAATAGTTCAGCGTCGCTTGCTATTTAAATGACGGCCACTGTTTATGATAAGGTACCACTACAATGTTCCTGTACGCTTCTCTACTAACCGATCCTGTGGCAGTCTAATAAACACGAGGTTCTTGTGTGTTGTGATCAGTGAATTTAACACGCAAGTGCAGAATCAGTAGTTAAGTGATTAAATGTCATTTTAGATACTCTGTATTGAAGCTATTGTGACTTGTATTTCAATCAAATGAACCTAAATGAATAGACCTGATTACACTAGATACACTTAGTATTATAAGAGAGCCAATTGAATATCACTAACCTGTTCCCATACTCATTTTGTTAGAGTAGTCATTCACGGTTACGATAGAAATCTGACGCAACTTTTGAGATTGTCAGAGTTTAACATTAATAAACAGCAAAAAATTTCAATGATCTCTGCAATATTTTTTGGGTAGAACTTCCCTTATTGAGAATCCTGCAAGATGTTTAATAGTCACCTAACAGGATCCAGGAACTGTAAACAGACATTTACGCTAATTTACAATGCTTTGGTTCTCACAATTGTTCACTGGCTACACTTCTACTGAAGCATGTTACGAGATCTGATTAAACTTGCACATGTAGATATAATGCTTGTGGGGAAAGGTGCATACATAATTTTGATTGAGTTTTTTTTAATCCTTTATCCAATAAATTGATTTGCTTTCTCTTGATCTATTTTGTTTGTCTTGCAGGTTACTGGTGTTGGCTACAATAGGTACGGAGAGGTAATGATGGACGGCGAGGTGATTCATGGCTTCTCTAAGTCACCAATAAGCAAAGTTGTGGAGGTACAGAAGTTGCAGATACACCTGTAAAACAAACTGAATAAATGGCTTGCATAATTTGACAGTTTCAAGTTAATTTTCCATTTGTTTTATCGTGAAAATGTTTGCTGCATGGTTACATGCCCATTTTTATCTTTTTCCAGGCCGGCTGTGTATGTAATGATGCCGTTATTCGAAATGACACGCTAATGGGACAGCCCACTGAGGGAGCTTTGATTGCTCTTGCCATGAAGGTGAATGTTTGAGAAATCACTGACCCAATATATTCAGACATAGTTCGGGCATTATTCAGAATATTAATTGGCTTTCCTTTATTCCCCTCTTCAAAATGTCCATTATTTTCAACCAAGTATTGTCTGAAATAAAAACAGAAAATGCTGGAAATACTCAGCAGGTTGGGCAGCATCTTTGGAGAGAGAGAAACAGGGTTAACGTTTCAGGTCGATGATTTTTCATCAGAATTCAACATTCAACAGATGACGAAAGGTCGTCGACCTGAAACGTTAACTCTTTTTCTCTCTCCACAGATGCTGCCTGACCTGAGTATTTCCAGCATTTTCTGTTTTTATTTCAGATTTCCAGCATCCGCAGTATTTTGCTTTTGTTTTAAGGGATTGTCTGGATTGCTTTTAAGTCTGTATGTAGATATACAGGAAACTTTCAATTAACCTGCCCCTAAATAACCGGAACGCTCTATCCACCGGCAAAATTCAGGAGTCAGTTCAGGTAACTTTTTTTTACTTTTAGTTACTTTTTTTACTCCATTTGTTGCTGTGCAAGGGTGTAGCTGAAGCTGTTGCTAAGCTACAGAGACGCTTGCAACTTGTGCCGATTGTTTTGAAGCTGCAACAGGGTTTGTTGCTTTATACGGAGCTCTGAGCTCCGTATCTTTTACTATAGCGTTCGGCTATCCGGAATTGTTGATGAACCGGCAACACGTCGGTCCTGTCCGTGCCGGATACAGAAAGTTTCCTGTATGAAGCATCACGGAGTTGCCCAAAAGTGACCACAATTCCAGTTAGAGGGAAAGCGGATTTATCTAGTGCGTGTGTTGTCTCTGGGAAATGTGACAGACTTGATGGTTTTATGTTACTGTACCCGAGTAACACATGGAAATCTTGACAATATGATAGGGATGCCAGTTACGTCATTATGGTTAGGAGGCTGGCTTACTGAAAGCTTTCAAAGTGGTTTACAAAGTTCCAGTTGCATTTATTAACGTAACTGGTAGGTCAAAATAGTAAAGTGCTATTAAAGCCACAGCTCATTTGATAACGTACATTTAAAGAAAGACTTGTATTTCTATAGTGCCTTTCACGACCACCGGACGTCCCAAAGCGCTTTACAGCCAATGAAGTACTTTTTGAAGTGTAGTCACTGTTGTAATGTAGGAAACGCAGCAGCCAATTTGCGCACAGCAAGCTCCCACAACAGCAATGTGATGTTGGTTGAGGGATAAATATTGACCAGGACACCGGGGACAACTCCCCTGCTCCTCTTCGAAATAGTGCCATAGGATTTTTTGCATCCACCTGAGAGAGCAGACGGGGCCTCGGTTTAATGTCTCATCTGAAAGACTGCACCTCCGTGTCAGCCTGGAATTTTTTGCTCAAGTCTCTGGAGTGGGGACTTGAACCCACAACCTTCTGACTCCGAGGCAAAGGTGCTACCAACTGAGCCACTGGCTGACGCACCTGCCAATCTGCCCTTTCTATCCAGTATGCAGTGCTATCTGTAAGGACTTGATTTATATGATTTTCATACAGACTGGACAGTTGTAAATAGTTAAAATCTGTTGATTTGACTGTCAAAATATGTTTCTCTCACTGGCACTTTTTAAAAATACAATTTGTATATCAGCAGTTGACTTGCATAGAAATAGGCTGTTCCTTTTAAGCGTGGCCGCGCAGCTGTCTGGAGCTCCCACGCAGGCTGCTTGCCGGCCTTACAATAGGAAGAACAGTGCGTGCGTGGAAATTTGAATGGGCCGCGCAGCCCGTTAAAGGGAATGAATTTTTTTTTAAAGGACACCTTGCTGCTAATCCAAGTGTTTTTTGCTTTGATACCTTGCAAGATTACATAATCATCTTGTCACTTTGTCTTTTTCTTTATGGTTGTATTTCAGAATATTAATAATGAGATTGCGTTCCCCTAATGAATTAGACACTTTAAGTAAATGGGAGGTGGGTACTTTCTCATGAATGAACTCCATTTGCCAAATTAAATATAGCACTTAACGAGCTTGTTACAGCATGGGTATGAAGACTCCAGTTTAATTAATTGCTTAAAAGTTAGTCTTAATCCTCAATGTACTGAATAGACTATAAACATGGGACAATTTATGATGTGATTGCACTAGTGAGGGTACAGAGGAGATTTACGAGGATGTTGCCAGGACTGGAAAATTTTAGCTACGAAGAAAGATTGGATCGGCTGGGGTTGTTTTCTTTGGAACAGAGGAGGCTAAGGGGAGATTTAATTGAGGTGTATAAAATAATGAGGGGCCGAGATAGAGTGGATAGGAAGGACCTATTTCCCTTAGCAGAGAGGTCAATAACCAGGGGGCACAGATTTAAAGTAATTGGGAGAAGGATTAGAGGGGAGTTGAGGAGAACTTTTTTCACCCAGAGGGTGGTGGGGGCCTGGAACTCACTGCCTGAAAGGGCGGTAGAGGCAGAAACCCTCATCACATTTAAACAGTACTTGGATATGCCCTTGAAGTGCCGGAACCTACAGGGCTACGGACCAAGAGCTGGGAAGTGGGATTAGGCTGGAGAGCTCTTTGTTGGCCGTAACACGCGATTGGTCGAATGGCCTCCTCTCTGCCGTAAATCTCTATGTAGCTAATACATTAAAGGTTAATGGTATTTGATCCTGTTGGAGGCAATCATAAATGGTTTTCCTTTAAAATTATAAGTGTGTTTCTAATTTGCTGTGTTTGGTAGCTTATGCCTGAACTGTGTTTAAAAGGCTGGCCTTGAAAAATGAAAACTCATCAGTGAATACATGGGGTGTGGCTGGTGTAATTTTTCTTCTCTCTCTCCATCCTGTTTCAGGTGACGCACACCCTTTAGTACCTTGCCCATGTAGCCGTTAGTCATTTTGAAGTCTGGAAAGTAAGTGGCAGCAGGCTATTTGACTGGAGAGCGTCACAGCCAAGACAATGCTGTCCTCGTTTGATTCCCCACGTGCGCGCACTTTCAGCAAGAGTCACTGAATACTGGTCATGTGCTGAAACCCTGACTGGTTTTTCCTTCCCGAGCCCGGCAGTACTTTGGCCAGTTGTCTGAGGCAAAATTAAGGCACATGGGATTGGGGGCAAGGTATTGACTTGGATAGAGAACTGGTTGGCGGACAGAAGGCAGAGCGTAGGAATAAACGGGTCATTTTCCGAGTGGCAGGCAGTGACTAGTGGGGTACCGCAAGGATCGGTCCTCGGACCCCAGCTGTTCACAATATATATTAATGATCTGGACGAGGGAATTGGATGTAATATCTCCAAATTTGCAGACGACACAAAGCTGGGTGGGAGGGTAAGCTGTGAGGAGGATGTCGAGAAACTCCAGTACGATTTGGACAGATTGGGTGATTGGGCAGAAACATGGCAAATGCACTATAATGTGGATAAATGTGAGGTTATCCACTTTGGTGGCAAAAACAGGAAGGCAGATTATTACTTGAATGGCAATAGATTGGGAGAAGGGGAAGTGCAAAGAGACCTGGGTGTTCTTGTGCACCAGTCGCTGAAGGTAAACATGCAGGTGCAGCAGGCGGTTAAGAAGGCAAATGGTATGTTGGCCTTCGTAGCAAGAGGGTTCGAGTACAGGAACAAGGATGTCTTGCTACAGCTGTACAGGGCCTTGGTAAGACCGCACCTTGAGTATTGTGTGCAGTTTTGGTCGCCTTACCTGAGGAAGGATGTTCTTGCCATGGAAGGAGTACAGCGAAGATTCACCAGGCTGATACCTGGGATGGCAGGAATGACTTATGAGGAGAGATTGGGTCGATTGGGCTTATACTCACTGGAGTTTAGAAGATTGAGAGGGGATCTCATCGAAACCTATAAAATTCTGTCAGGCCTGGACAGACTAGATGCAGGAAGGATGTTTATGATGGTCGGGGAGTCCAGAACCAGGGGTCATAGTCTAAGGATAAAGGGTAAGCCATTTAGGACTGAAATGAGGAGGAATTTCTTCACCCAGAGAGTGGTGAACCTGTGGAATTCTCTACCACAGAGGGCAGTGGAGGCCAGTTCATTAAATATATTCAAAAAGGAGTTGGATATATTTCTTAAGGCTAAAGGGATCAAGGGATATGGGGAGAAGGCAGGGACAGGGTACTGAATTTGGATGATCAGCCATGATCTCATTGAATGGCGGAGCAGGCTCGAGGGGCCGAATGGCCTACTCCTGCTCCTATCTTCTATGTTTCTGTGAAACAATCTAAACATTTCGTCCCGATAGGAAACTGTCTGTGTGCAATCAGTATAGACAGACGTGAGGCATTGGGCTTTGAAGCTGGCAGCTGCTATCTAGACAGGGCTTGTGTGTTGTTCACCTCACATCAAAAGATAAAAAATTCTATAACTCTGTTTTTAAACAGTCTTCTGTTGTTCCGTTGAGTAGTAAAGAATTCAGTCTCATGGTTGCGATCAATTTATTTTCCTACTTTTAACAAACAATCTAAAAGCAGAGTACAACTTCTTCAAAGAATAACATAGTTTACAAGCGGAGTTTCGTCAGCAGTTCTGAGTGTAGACATGTGCTCAAGAAAGGTTTAGGGAAGAGAGAAACCTAACACAAAAGCTTCTTTCTTGTACACTTTTTCTTTATTAAACTGGAAGTGACCTGGCCGTATTTGGTAGTCTCCGGTCAAAAGCACTGTCCTTCACCCAATGCACACAAGTTTACATTTCTCGTACATCAACATTCGGTAGTTTATATTCAACGTACAGTCCTTCAACCGATCTGTACTTCAACATCCCCTTGCGAAGCTTGCAATAGTATGTGGTGGGATATTTATCGTATGGCAAAACTATAAACATCCCAAGGCCTTACTTCAATCTTGAACACTGGCTGTTGCTAAGTCAAATCTGTATCTCTCTCTCTCTCTCTCTCTCTCTCTCTCTCTCTCTCTCTCTCTCTAATGATGCCAACCACCTTTCCCCCCCTATATTGAATGAACTAAACATGAACACCTTTCAGAAGCTGAATTAAGAGTTCCATATGCAAACAAACTGAAGCACACTTTTAAATTTGTTATGTTACTTGGCCTAGCTATATATATATATAAATGTGGAAACCTGTGCCATCCAATATGATGGTGCAATCAGATTTGGTCTGACAGCTTAACTCAGTTTAGTACTGAGTGAAGGTTGTCCAACTAAAGCAAACACGTTTTTATGTCTGCTGTCAACCCTGTTATGCTTCAGGCAATTGCCTGCTGGACTCAGCCAGAGCATTTAGTACATTTCTTTTGATAATTTGCAGTAACAGTTTGGTAATTCAGTGCAGCAGATTAATGATATGTGTGTTTTTATCAGCAATTGACAGTAGTTGATTACAAATTAATTCCATAAAATTAAATTTCACTCTGAATGATTTTGTTAAGGGATTATTTAGATCAAACCCTCCCAATTTAATGCAGAGGAATCTCGAGTCTTGCTGGGAGTTGAATGCTTTCTTTCCATGTTTAAAAAAAATAATAATTCGTAAGTAATGGATTAACCTTCACAGAAAATATGTACCACTTTAATATGAGCGACTTAAAGGAGTGTTATCTGTTAATCGGTTTTGGGAGGTAGGGAAATGGTCAGTGCTGTGAATCTACCGCCTCCACTGTGGTAACCAGGGAGTGATCGATGTCTGAGATTAACATGGGGCAGTTACCTCATTAGAGATAAAAGCAGAAAATGCTGGAAATACTCTGCAGGTCAGGCAGCATCTGTGGAGAGAGAGAAACGGGGTTAACGTTTCGGCTCGATGACCTTTCATCAGAACTGGAAATGGAATACATTTTCCAGTTCTGATGAAGGATCATTGAGCTGAAACGTTAACCCCGTTTCTCTCTCTCCACAGATGCTGCCTGACCTGCTGAGTATTTCCTGTTTCTTTTTCAGATTTCCAGCTTCCGTGGTATTTTGCTTTTGTATCTCATTATAGAGTTTAGTCTTGGGGATTTGTGACAGACCCCTACAATGAGGTTTATTGTCTTGAAATCAACTCATGTATATCTTAAAAAAAATATATATACATTGGTTTAACTATTTTATTCAGTTTTGTGCATTTTACATTGTGTTTTTTTTTCTTTTGCCTTTGAGACAACATGGTTTCACTGACACTGAGATGTCTGCAGGATGAGAAATTATAACATGCAAGCATTTATCAACTGATGCAAGTAACCAGGGACGTACATTTTGCACGAGTTGTGTGAAGTTATAAAATTCATCATGCTTCCTAAAATCAATGTACAGGAAACTTTGTGCTATCCGGCACCGACGGGACCGAGCTGTTGCCGTTCCCTCAAAACTGCCGGACACACCAGCGTTAATGTTGAAGCATACGGAGCTTTTCATCTCCGTATCTGACAACAAACACTGTTGCTTAGCAACAGCTTCTAAACAGTTGGCCCGTACCTTGGAAGCGTCTCTCTGAAGCTGTTGCTAAGCTACAGAGACTTTGCAGAGCCTGACTGTTGGGGGAAAAAAAAGCCATGAGAAGAAAAAAAACCTAACAAAACGGCTCCTGATTTTTGCCGGTGGCTCGAGCTTGCCGGACATTTAGCCTCCGGATAACACACAGTTTCCTGTACAATGCTAAAAAATTAATTGATGAATTTCATGGACCCCTTCCCCTGCTTCATGGATTCTATGCAGCTGGTGCAAAATCCATAGGATGCAGTGGAAAATAACGCTGTTGCTATAAGTTTATAAATTTATAATATTGCTCCCTTGCTGCAGCTTTTCTGGAGGTAGTGACTCCTGCTGGGACACATTTCCACATGTGGCAACCTCTGGTCTTGCCCAAGTGGTTATTGTCCCTGTTTGAGCTGGACAGTGAGGTTGACCAATTATATGGGCTGCCATAGCGGAGCTCAGATCTGTACCTACACATGATCAGACCCTGCAGGGTAGATGGGTTCAGGACCAAGAACCGTGGCTGCTATTCCTCCTTTTTGCATTACATTTGTGGAGCTGCAGTAATCGAATACAGCACAGACCAGGGGAAGCTTTCTTAACCCGGCAACTTGGGGACGGGCAATAAATGCTGGCTTTGCCAGCGATGCCCACATCCCATGAAAGAATTCAAAAAAACTATAGGACAGTCATCCTAATGTCAGTGGTGGGGAAACTTTAGAGGCAATAACACGGGACAAAATTAATTGGCATTTGGAAAAGTATGGGCCGATTAAATAAAAGTGAGCACGGATTTGTTAAAGGCAAATTGTGCTTGACTAACTTGATTGAGTTCTTTGAAGTAACGGAGAGGGTTGATGAGGGTAGTGCGGTCGATTTTATATATGGACTTTAAAAAGGCGTTTGAGAATAGATTGTTAATTAAATTAAAGCCCATGGGATTAAAGGGACAGTGGCAGTGTGGATACAAAATTGGCTAAGGGACAGAGAGCAGTGGTGAGCAGTTGTTTTTCAGATTGGAGGGAAGTATACAGTGGTGTTCCCCAAGGGTTGGTATTGGGACCATTGTTTTTTTTATAATGACCTGGACTTGGAGCATAATTTTTAAAATTTTGCAGATGACGCGAAACTCGGAAATGCAGTCAACAATGAGGAGGATAGTAACAGACTTCAGGAGGACATAGACTGGTGAAATGGGCAGACTCATGGCAGATAACATTTATCTCCGAGAAGCTTGAAGTAATGCATTCTGGTAGGAAGAATGAGGCGAGGTAATATAAACTAAATGGTACATTTTTAAAGGGGGTGCAGGAACAGAGAGACCTGGGGGTGTCTGTACACAAATCTTTGAAGGTGGCAGGACAAGTTGAGAAGGCTGTTCAAAAAGCATATGGGATCCTTGGCTTTATTAATAGGGGCATAGTGTACAAAAGCAAGGAGGTTATGCTAGACCTTTATAAATCACTAGTTAGGTCTCAGCTGAGGTATTGTTCAATTCTGGGCACCATACTTTAGGAAGGATATCAAGGTCTTGGAGAGGGTGCGGAGAGACTAACGAAGCTAGGGTTGTTCCCAGAGAAGGTTAAGAGGAGATCTGATAGAGGTGTTCAAAATCATGGGTGGTTTTGCTAGAGTAAATAAGGAAAAACTGTTTCCAGTGGCAGGGTCGGTAACCAGAGGAGACGGATTTACAGTAATTGGCAGAAGAACCAGAGGCGACCTGAGAAAATACTCTTTTACTCAGCGAGTTGTTGTGATTTGGAATGCATTGCCTGAAAAGGCGGTGGAAGCTGATTCAATAATAGCATTCAAAAGGGAATTGGATAAATACCTATTGGGAAAAATTGGCAGGGTTATGGGGAAAGAGCAGGGGGGAGTGGGACTAATTGGCTAGCTCTACCAAAGAGCCGGCACAGGCACGATGGGCCGAGTGGCCCCCTTCTGTTCTGTATCATTCTACGATTCTATAATTAAATCATTCATTAAATTAAACTAAATATAAACAGGACAAATGAATAAAGCTTCTCAATTTTCTCATTGCTACAATGAGCAAGGAAATGTGGTTGTTTTTGTGCCAAATTTATTGACTGATAGTTGTGAATTGGATTAATAACACAAGGATAAACTGTAATTTTACCTTGCACATGAATATGTTAATGTCATTAAATAGTCTGATTATTCATATCTCTGTTAATCCACTTGAGAGAGTAATGACTCCAAGGTACTTGTACAGGTATTCTTATGTACCTAGGGAAAGGTATTTAAGTGATTAATGTCTTGTTGTTCCCCCCCCCCCCCCCCCCCCCCCCTTAGATGGGTCTGGAAGGCCTCCAGCAGGATTATGTAAGACGAGCTGACTATCCGTTTACCTCCGAGCAGAAATGGATGGCTGTGAAGTGTGTGCACAGAGCTCAGCAGGTTAAACATACTTTAATCTCGACAACACTCATTCACACTGTTGTACTAAAGAATCAACCTATTGAACATTCTGTTACGGAGCTATCCTTACCACATGTTGTTTAATGTTTTAAAACTTCATGCAGTAGTCGAATAATTTTCAACTAGTATGTCTTGTGTGCACAGCATTCCTTCCCTCCCCCCTCCCAAAAAGAACTGCTGTGCTCCAGAATTCGAACAGTCTCATACTAGCAATAACTAAGGTCATTTGTCGTAATCCTACAGTTTGCACTTGCTTTTTACACATGTTCTTGGACTTGATTCTGCAAAATTCTATAGTAATCAGGCCAGAAGTGTAGAGGGGAGACCATTTAAATATAAAGAAAGAACTTCCATTTGTATAGCACCTTTCACAACCTCAGGACAGCGCAAAGTGCTTCACGGCTACTGAAGTACTTTTTGAAGTGTAGTCACTGTTGTACTGCAGGAAACGCGGCAGCCAATTTGCGCACAGCAAGCTCCCACAAACAGCAATGAGATAATGACCAATTTAAAGAAATGACTAATTTAACTGTTACAGTACTGTTGGTTGAGGGATACATATTAGCCGGGACACCAGAAAAACTCCCTTGTGCTTCTTTGAGTAGTGCCATGGGATCTTTTATGTCCACCTGAGAAGGCAGACGTTTGATTTAACACCCAATCTGAAAGGCCACCTCTGACAATGCAGCACTCCCTCAGTACTGCAATGGAGTGCCAGCTGAGATTATGTGCTCAACCTCTGGAGTGAGTTCTTGAACACAGGACCTTTGACTTGGAGGTGAGACTGCTACCACTGAGCCAAGGCTGGCACCTAAAAACATTCCCCACCCCCATCCAGGTGATGTAAAAAAAAAATCAAAACATTGCATTTAATGGCGCTTTGTGGTTTGGGTGTCAGTGCAACAGTGTGATAAGAATTTTCGAAGTGTTACTGAAATGTGATGTGATGTGATTGGAGTGTGCAGAAAATATTCAATGGAAATGATGTAAATATTGTTCAGACACAATATGGCAGGTTTATATTGTGGGATGCAGTTGCTTTATTGCACACCAGAATCATCCGTTTCTCCCTCACCCAGGGAAGGGCTGGGCGGTAAACCAAGTCGTTTGCTGGTATAATGTAATTTTACACACAGTGAAAACCCTGCAGGGCTTTTTTTAAAACAATCTTTATTCCAATAACATTGTAGATCTACTGCTTTACTATCTGCTCACATAGCCTAATGCAGTTTATAACCTGGCCCTTGGTATAATTTTATTTCCTGGTGTTATAGCTTCAGCAATGAAGTAAACTTGGACAGAGCTAGAATTAATCATTTTCCTGGGCAGTAGTTTTTGCAAAGGATTAACTTTCTGTGTTTGTAAGCCCCGAAGCTGAAGTGTACTCATTTCCTCCCCTCGTTTCTGGTGCTCCAAATTCTGCATTCTTTTTCTGGGTTCAATGAAACTTACCATAGTTCAGATTTGATCTCAAATCACCAGAATTGTAGGAGTCAAACTCTTGACAACAGTGCTGTTCGGGAACAGAGACTATTAACATCTAAATCAGAGGGAGATGAACTTTGGCACCAAAAGCTCAAGTTGTAATTACCAGTTGAGATTTTGGCCCCGCTATTTACAGGGACGCAGTGAGGGCGTGGCGAAGCGCCGTAGTGGGGGGGGGAAGCCGATATGTCCGCAGTGGTCCTGCCGAATTTAACGGCAGGACCTCATAATTTTTATCTTCCGTTCCGTTCACCCATCACCCCTGTGCTTGCTGACCGACATTGGCTCCCGGTCAAGCAGCGCCTCGATTTTAAAAATTCTCATCCTTGTTTTCAGATCCCTTCAAGGCCTCGTCCCTTCCTATCTCTGTAATCTCTTCCAGCCCTACAACCCTCTGAGATATCTACACTCGTCCAATCTCTTGAGCATCCCTGATTATAATCACCCAACCATTGGTGGCCGTGCTTTCAGCTGCCTAGGCCCTAAGCTCTGGGATTCCTTCCCTAAACCTCTCCGCCTCTCTTTCCTCCTTTAAGATGTTCCTTAAAACCTACCTCTTTGACCAAACTTTTGGCCATCTGCCCTAATTTCTCCTTGTGTGGCACGGTGTCAAATTTTGTTTGATAAAGCTCTTGTGGAGCGCATTGGAACATTTTACTATGTCCAAGGCGCTATATAAATGCATGTTGTTCCTGCCCGTAGCGAGCCAGATTGACAGGCTGGCCGGCTGCCAGGTGGGAAAACCATCGGCAGGAAGCCCTTGGGGACGGACCCGGCAATCGCAGGCAGGCCAGAGATCAGGGGTTGGGCTGGGGGGTGTTCAGGTCGGTCACGGGGGCATGCCGGAAGTTTTGGGGGGGGGGGGTGAAGTCGATCACGGGGCAAGCCAGAGGTTGGGGAGGTGGTGATGTTGATAGTGGGACACGCCGGAAGTTGGGAGGGTGAGGTCGATTGCGGGGCTGGCCAGATGTTTGGAGGGGGTGGGTGAAGTCGATTGCAGGAGGCAGGCTGGAGATCTTTGTGGGGGAAGTGTTGTCGATCGTGGGTCAGGTAGGGGGTTGAGGTCGATCACAGGGATAGGCTGGAGGTTGGAGGCTGAGATCGATCATGGGGACAGGCTGGAGGTTGGAGGCTGAGATCGATCATGGGGACAGGCTGGAGGTTGGAGGCTGAGATCGATTGCGGGGACAGGCTGGAGGTTGGAGGCTGAGATCGATCATGGGGACAGGCTGGAGGTTGGAGGCTGAGATCGATTGCGGGGATAGGCTGGAGGTTGGGGAGTGAGATCGATCACGGGGACAGGTTGGAGGCTGAGATCGATTGCGGGGACAGGCTGGAGGTTGGAGGCTGAGATCGATTGCAGGGACAGGCTGGAGGTTGGGGAGTGAGGTCAATCACGGGGATAGGCTGGAGGTTGGCGGGTGAGATCGATCACGGACAGGCTGGAGGTTGGGGAGTGAGGTCAATCACGGGGATAGGCTGGAGGCTGAGATCGATCACGGGGACAGGCTGGAGGTTGGAGGCTGAGATCAATCACGGGGACAGGCTGGAGGTTGGAGGCTGAGATCGATCACGGGGACAGGCTGGAGGTTGGTGGGTGAGATCGATCGGGGACAGGCTGGAGGTTGGTGGGTGAGATCGATCACGGGGACAGGCTGGAGGTTGGAGGCTGAGATCGATCACGGGGACAGGCTGGAGGTTGGAGGCTGAGATCGATCACGGGGACAGGCTGGAGGTTGGGGAGTGAGGTCAATCACGGGGATAGGTTGGAGGCTGAGATCGATCACGGACAGGCTGGAGGTTGGGGAGTGAGATCGATTGCGGGGATAGGCTGGAGGTTGGAGGCTGAGATCAATCACGGGGACAGGTTGGAGGCTGAGATCGATTGCGGGGACAGGCTGGAGGTTGGGGAGTGAGGTCAATCACGGGGACAGGCTGGAGGCTGAGATCGATCACGGGGACAGGCTGGAGGTTGGGGAGTGAGATCGATTGCGGGGATAGGCTGGAGGTTGGGGAGTGAGGTCAATCACGGGGACAGGCTGGAGGTTGGTGGGTGAGATCGATCACGGACAGGCTGGAGGTTGGGGAGTGAGGTCAATCACGGGGATAGGCTGGAGGCTGAGATCGATCACGGGGACAGGCTGGAGGTTGGGGAGTGAGATCGATTGCGGGGATAGGCTGGAGGTTGGGGAGTGAGGTCAATCACGGATAGGCTGGAGGTTGGAGGCTGAGATCGATCACGGGGACAGGCTGGAGGTTGGGGAGTGAGGTCAATCACGGGGATAGGCTGGAGGTTGGTGGGTGAGATCGATCACGGGGACAGGCTGGAGGTTGGGGAGTGAGGTCAATCACGGGGATAGGCTGGAGGTTGGTGGGTGAGATTGATTGCGGGGACAGGTTGGAGGTTGGTGGGTGAGGTCAATCACAGGGATAGGCTGGATGTTGGTGGGTGAGATCGATCACGGGGACAGGCTGGAGGTTGGTGGGTGAGATTGATTGCGGGGACAAGCTGGAGGTTGGGGAGTGAGGCCAATCACGGGGATAGGCTGGAGGTTGGTGGGTGAGATTGATTGCGGGGACAAGCTGGAGGTTGGGGAGTGAGGTCAATCACGGGGATAGGCTGGAGGTTGGTGGGTGAGATTGATTGCGAGGACAAGCTGGAGGTTGGAGGCTGAGATCGATCACGGGGACAGGCTGGAGGTTGGTGGGTGAGATCGATTGCGGGGACAGGTTGGTGGGTGAGGTCAATCACAGGGATAGGCTGGATGTTGGTGGGTGAGATCGATCACGGGGACAGGCTGGAGGTTGGGGAGTGAGGCCAATCACGGGGATAGGTTGGAGGCTGAGATCAATCATGGGGACAGGTTGGCGGGTGAGATCGATCACTGACAGGCTGGAGGTTGGGGAGTGAGGTCAATCACGGGGATAGGCTGGAGGCTGAGATCGATCACGGGGACAGGCTGGAGGTTGGGGAGTGAGGTCAATCACAGATAGGCTGGAGGTTGGAGGCTGAGATCGATCACGGGGACAGGCTGGAGGTTGGGGAGTGAGATCGATTGCGGGGACAGGCTGGAGGTTGGAGGCTGAGATCGATCACGGGGATAGGCTGGAGGTTGGGGAGTGAGATCGATTGCGGGGACAGGCTGGAGGTTGGAGGCTGAGATCGATCACGGGGATAGGCTGGAGGTTGGGGAGTGAGATCGATTGCGGGGACAGGCTGGAGGTTGGGGAGTGAGGTCAATCACGGGGATAGGCTGGAGGTTGGTGGGTGAGATTGATTGCGGGGACAAGCTGGAGGTTGGAGGCTGAGATCGATCACGGGGACAGGCTGGAGGTTGGTGGGTGAGATCGATCACGGGGACAGGCTGGAGGTTGGAGGCTGAGATCGATCACGGGGACAGGCTGGAGGTTGGGGAGTGAGATCGATCACGGGGACAGGCTGGAGGTTGGAGGCTGAGATCGATCACGGGGACAGGCTGGAGGTTGGGGAGTGAGGTCAATCACGGGGATAGGCTGGAGGTTGGTGGGTGAGATTGATTGCGGGGACAAGCTGGAGGTTGGAGGCTGAGATCGATCACGGGGACAGGCTGGAGGTTGGTGGGTGAGATCGATTGCGGGGACAGGCTGGAGGTTGGTGGGTGAGATCGATTGCGGGGACAGGTTGGAGGTTGGTGGGTGAGGTCAATCACAGGGATAGGCTGGATGTTGGTGGCTGAGATCGATTGCGGGGACAGGCTGGAGGTTGGTGGGTGAGATCGATTGTGGGGACAGGCTGGAGGTTGGAGGCTGAGATCGATCGCGCTGCAGATCAAAGATCGGGGGCCGGGGAGAGGGAGTGTTGTCGATCGCTGGCTAGAGCCGGCAGAGCGCTCCTCCCTATCGCAGCCGGGTTTCCCGACCCCTGGGAAACCCGCGTGGTAGTAGTTTAAATTTAAATTGGCTCCAAATTGCACTGATTTAAATGTGAGAATGAAGCGTCATGCCTCTCCAAGATGGGATACACGGGTGCCTCGCAACCTGCCACTGTATTAAAAAAAAAATTAAAAAAACAGCAGTGGGCACATAAGCGGTGGGTTGTGGACGCTTTCCCAGTTTTTAGGGTTTAACCCCGACCTCTTCTCACCTGCCATGGGGCGATTAATATCGAGAACCTGAGCCTGCAAGAAGCTAAATCATTAGACTTGCAGAGCACAGCAAGCTGCATTGCACTGGAATTTGTTTAATTTGCATTCCACTAACTATTGGCAGAAATCTGGTACATTGGAACAAGATTGACCAAGGTAGTGCACATTGTTCTGTGACCTGGGCACATGTCAAATAGCATGTCAGCGCAAATATTTTCAATTGTTAACAGTTTTTTTTAACACTTGCCTATTGAAGTAAGACTGCTGCAACTATTCGAGTGCAAGTAATCTGGCTGACTCGGATTGGCTGCTTGGCTCGTGCTGACATTGTGATAGCTGTTTCCCTTGGGCAGTAACCCAAAAAATGTCATGCACACCTCAATAAAGTTGCTGAAACCAATTGCACAGTGTGTCATGCTAGCTCGACATTTCTTTCCGTACAGGATAAAGCAGAGATTTATTTTATGAAAGGGGCTTATGAGCACGTGATTCGATTTTGCTCAAGCTACAGCAGCCACTTGCAAACTCTGCCACTCACCCAGCAACAGAAGGAGTTGTATCATCAGGAAAAGACTTACATGGGCACTGCTGGACTCCGAGGTAATGTTATTTTATTTATAGCATGAAAACATAGAAACATAGAAGATAGGAGCAGGAGTAGGCCATTCGGCCCCTCGAGCCTGCTCCGCCATTCAATGCGATCATGGCTGATCATCCAAACTCAGTACCCTGTCCCTGCCTTCTCCCCATATCTCTTGATCCCTTTAGCCTTAAGAAATATATCTAACTCCTTCTTGAATATATTTAATGAATTGGCCTCAACTGCCTTCTGTGGTAGAGAATTCCACAGGTTCACCACTCTCTGGGTGAAGAAATTCCTCCTCATCCCTGTCCTAAATGGCTTACCCCTTATCCTTGGACTGTGGCCCCTGGTTCTGGACTCCCCTGCCATCGGGAACATCCTTCCTGCATCTAGTCTGCCTAGTCCTGTTAGAATTTTATAAGTTTCAATGAGATCCCCTCTCATTCATCTAAACTCCAGCGCGTACAAGCCCAATCGACCCAATCTCTCTTCATACGTCATTCCTGCCATCCCAGGTATCAGTCTGGTGAATCTTCGCTGCACTCCCTCCATGGCAAGAACATCCTTCCTCAGATAAGGCGACCAAAACTGCACACAATATTCAAGGTGTGGTCTCACCAAGGCCCTGTACAACTGCAGCAAGACATCCTTGTTCCTGTACTCGAACCCTCTCGCTACGAAGGCCAACATACCATTTGCCTTCTTAACCGCCTGCATGCTTACCTTCAGCGACTGGTGCACAAGGACACCCAGGTCTCGTTGCACGTCCCCTTCTCCCAATCTATTGCCGTTCAGATAATCTGTCTTCCTGTTTTTGCCACCAAAGTGGATAACCTCGCATTTATCCACATTGGGCAGATGCAGTATAATCACCCAACCTGTCCAAATCACACTGGAGTTTCTCGGCATCCTCCTCGCAGCACACACGCCCACCCAGCTTTGTGTCGTCTGCAAACTTGGAGATATTACATCTAGTTCCCTCGTCTAGATCATTAATATATATTGTGAATAGCTGGGGTCCTAGGACCGATCGCTGCGGTACCCCACTAGTCACTGCCTGCCACTCGGAAAAAGACCCGTTTATTCCAACTCTTTGTTTCCTGTCTGCCAACCAGTTCTCTATCCAAGTCAGTACCTTGCCCCCAATCCCATGTGCCTTAACTTTACATGCTAATCTCTTATGCGGGATCTTATCGAAAGCCCTCAAAGTCCAAATACACACATCCACTGGTTCTCCCTTATCTATTTTATCAGTTATATCCTCAAAAAATTCCAGTAGATTAGTCAAGCACGATTTACCTTTTGTAAATCCATGTTGACTTTGTCTGATCCTGTCACTGTTTTCCAAGTGCTCTGCTATTACATCTTTTATAATGGACTCTAGCATTTTCCCCACTACCGATGTCAGGCTTACCGGTCTATAATTCCCCATTTTCTCACTACCACCTTTTTTGAACAGTGGGGTAACATTAGCTACCCTCCAATCCATGGGTACTGTTCCAGAGTCTATAGAATTTTGGAAGATGACCAGCAATGTATCTACTATTTCTAGGGCCACTTCCTTAAGTACCCTAGGATGTAGATTATCAGGCCCTGGGGATTTATCGGCCTTCAATCCCGTCAATTTCCCCAACACCATTTCCCTACAAATACTGATTTCTTTCAGTTCCTCCCTCTCATTAGACACTATGTGCCCCGACATCTCTGGGAGGCTATTTGTGTCCTCCTTTGTAAAGACAGAACCAAAGTATGTATTTAATTGGTCTGCCATTTCTTTGTTCCACTTTCAGAGTAAACTAGAGTCCTGTTCTGGTCACCACACTTTAGGAAGGATGTGAAGGCCCTTGAGAGGGTGCAGAGGAGATTTACCAGAATGGTTCTGGGAATAGGGGATCTTAGCTACAAGGACAGGTTGGAGAAGCTGGATTTGTTTTCATTAGAGCAAAGGAGGTTGAGGGGTGATTTGATAGAGGTGTACAAGATTATGATGGGTTTGGATAGGCTAGATGGGGAAAGGCTGTTCCCACTAGTTGATGGTACAAGGACTAGGGGGCACAGATTTAAGGTTTTGGGCAAGAGATACAGGAGGGATATGATCAAAAAAAATTTATGCAGCGAGTGTTGGGGACCTGGAACTCGCTGCTGACGGAAGTGGTGGAAGTGGAGACACTCAATGTTTTCAAGGGGAGACTGGATAGGCACTTGCAGGAAATAAACTTGCAGGGCTACAGGGATAGAACGGGGGAATGGGACTGACTGGATTGCTCTACAGAGAGCCATCTCGGACCCGATGGGCTGAATGGCCGCCTCCTGTGCCGTTATGGCTCTATGACCTTAAACATTCTATGCACAGAGCACTTAGGGACATGTGTATTTGTGTAGGCGCACAAGTGCCAACCTTTCTCTTTCAGCCTGTTGTCGCACCCATATGCTTAAGCAATTTATGCATTTTTAAGATGTGAAAAATGCGGGTTTATCTCTTGTAACAGATTTCTTCTTAACTATTGGCATTCAATTGAAGAAGAGTGAGATTTTACTGAGCAGAGTTGGGGGAGCAGGATTGAGGACAAGACATTTCAGACAAATGTTCCATTTGCCCACGGTCAGAAACCAGCCACGTACCCAGAATGATATCTAATACCAAGGAATTGCAGGACTGTTCTTAGCTTCTGGCACAATTTCTGCCATCAGCACAGCTTGCATTAAGCGTCGTGATTCCACCAGTCTCTGTATATTATTAGTGCACATTTATATCGCCTCATTAATAATGTTCATTGTGAACAAGGCAACATTTGCACATGATCAATAAGATCATAGCTGATCTTTGACCTCAACTCCACTTTCCTGTCCGATCTCCATATCCTTTGATTCCTCTAGAGTCTAAAAATCTATCGATCTCAGCCTTGAATATACGCAATGATTCAGCATCCACAGCCCTCTGGGGTAGAGAATTCCAAAGATTCACAACCCTCAAAGTGAAGACATTTCTCCTCATCTCGGTCTTAAATGGCCGACCCCTTATCCTGAGATTATGCCCCCTAGTTCTAGACTCTACAGCCAGGGGAAACAACCTCTCAGCATCTACCCTGTCAAACCCGCTCAGAATCTTATGTGTTTCAATGAGATCACCTCTCATTCTTCTAAACTCCAAAGAGTATAGGCTCAATCTCTCCTCGTAGGACAACCCTCTCATCCCAGGGATCAATCTAGTGAATCTAGTTGCACCACTTTTTGCTGCAACAAATAAATTAAATTGAGAAACACATGCTTTTGCAAAACTGAAAAAGTTGTTTGAAAGCAGGCGCAGCAAGCAGTTAGGAAGGCAAATGGTATGTTGGCCTTCATTGCAAGAGGATTTGCGTACAGGAGCAAGGATGTCTTACTACAGTTATACAGGGCCTTGGTGAGACCACACCTGGAGTAGTGTGTGCAGTTTTGCTCTTCTTACCTAAGAAAGGATATACTTGCCATAGAGGGAGTGCAGCGAAGGTTCACCAGACTGATTCCTGGGATGGCAGGACTGTCTTATGAGGAGAGATTGGGATCACTAGAGTTTAGAAGAATGAGAGGGGATCTCGTGGAAACGTGTAAAATTCTGACAGGGCTAGACAGACTGGATGTAGGGCGGATTTTTCCCCTGGCTGGGGGGTCGTCTAGAACGAGGGGTCACAGTCTCAGGATACGGGGTAGGACATTTAGGACTGAGATGAGGAGAAATTTTTTCACTCGGAGGGTGGTGAACCTGTGGAATTCTCTACCACAGAAGGCTGTGGAGGCCAAGTTACTGAATATATTTAAGAAGGAGATAGATAGATTTGTAGACACAAAAGGCATCAAGGGGTATGGGGATAGCAGGAATATGGTATTGAGATAGAGGATCAGCCATAATATTGAATGGCGGCGCAAGCTCGAAGGGCCAAATGGCCTACTCTTATTTTTCTATGTTTCTATCTGATGATTTGACTATGTAACCTAAGCTCTTACACAAGAGCAGTTCAATTATCTGGAACATCTTTATAAAGATTTTCTGTGGTTTCATTTTACAGTATTTTTTTCCAAGTTCTGGAGTAACGGATAATAAGTATTCATTGCAATTTTTCTGTTTGAGATGGAACAGCTGGATACACTGTCCTCCGCCAAAACCGTTTACTGGTCCTGGATCATCCTGGAGAGTATAGATAAGCCACATCTTTTTTGCACTACCAACCATCTCCTCTCCCAAGCACCCTCACCTCCAACAATGAGTGCAAAGAGCTCATGGACTTCTTTATCACTAAGATTGAGACCATCCGTTCAGCTGCCTCTGCTGTTCCACCCCCCCACCTTTCCTGTACTCACCAAGCCAAAACTCACCCCTGCCCTAGCCGTGATCATGCCTCTTTTATCTAGTTTCCCTCTCCAAGCTGATGGTGTTCTCACTTGGTGCCACTTTTACCTATCCAAACGTAGCCAGAGCATCACCATCAGTGGCTTCTCTTCCTGCCCACCGCAGCATTACCTCGAGTCCCCCAAGGATCTATCTTTGGTCACCTCCGCTTCCTCACCTAAGTGCTGCTCGTTGGCGGCATAATTCAAAGTCATGGGGTCAGCTTCCACATGTCTGCCGACGACACCCGGCTGTACCTCTCCACCACATCTCTTGACCCACCTGGCTGTACCTTTCCAACACATCTCTTGACCCACCAACTGCCTGCTTGTTCAACATCCAGTCTTGAATGAGCTGTAGTTTCTTCCAGTTAAACATTGGGAAGACCAAAGCCATCGTTTTCGGCTCCACCACTAACTCCGTAGCTTTGCCACTGATTCTATTCCTTTTCCCGGCCACTGTCTCAGTTTGAACCACGCTGTTTGTAACCGTGGCATCTTATTCGACCCTGAGGGGAGCTTCCAACTCTGTCCTCTCCATCACAAACGCCACCTACTTCCAGCACTGTAACATCATCCACTTCTGTCACCGCCTCAGGCCTTCTGCTGCTGAAGCCCTCATCCATGTCTTACACCTCCAGACTCCTCGTCAGCCTCCCATCATCCATTCTCCATGTTCCATAAACATCAGCTCATCCAAAACTAATTTGCCCATATTCTATCCTGCACCAAGTTCTGCTCACCCAACACTCGTATCCTTGCTGACTTAAATTAGCTCCTGATCTCTCATGTCTCCAATTAAAATGATATCCGTGTGCTTAAATCCCTTTATGGCCTTGCCCCTCCCTATCTCTGTAACCTCACCCGGCCCTACAACACTCTAGAAGGTCTTCCAGCTCTTGTGCATTCCCCCTCCCTTCGCCCCACGATTGACGGTCATGCCTTCAGGCATTTCGGCTCCATACTCTGGAATTCCCTCCCTAAACCATCTGTCTTTCCACCTTCCGCTCCTCCTTTAAACCAAACTCTTTGATCAACCTTTTGGTCACCACGCCTAATGTCTTCCTCTAGTTCACACCAATACGTTTTGAGTAAGCACGAGACTTTATAGTGGAGCGTACGGAACAGACTATTGATACACAGTAAAGGTGATCGGCCTTTAACTGTATAGAGAGAGTGGCTTTTTCTCAGTTTCTGTATCTGTTGAGCCCTCAGAGATACTGTTGAAAACCATGATCCTTTAAACACTATTTTCATCAAAGGAAAATGTCATAGATAAGACTATTCCCTAAATCCTTTGAAAACAGACCATTCATGTAAACCGTTTGCAGTTATTTCCTTCAGAACTCCTTCCCCTGAACAAGACTTCCTGATGTAACAGTCCCTAAACCCTATTATGAAAAAGCTTTACCAATTGCTATCTCTAGCTAAGGGACTCGCTACCCATGTTTTATTACCCTAAAACTAAAGTTACATTCTGTTACATTTATATCCTTACACAAGCACCTTGCATATCAGAAAACAAGCCATGCTTTCTCCTCATGACACGTCAATCATCCTGTTTATATTGGAAAGCCTGTTGCTTCAAGATACAAAGAAGTTTGACTGTTAACCCTTAACTCCCCAAGATGTCGAACGTACATCTCTCCAGGATGTCTAACAAGGAACCCTGAGATTTTAGAACACTCTTCAAGCATACACTTGGTTATCTGTTTTTCAAAGTGATACCCGCAGTCCATTTCATGCTGTGATTTCATGTCAAATGGCTAGTGTACCACCTGTAAGAGTATTACAAAATGTCCTTTGATCTTTTTATGGTAGAAAACAGTCTGAAGTTGCTCCTAACACCATTTGCCAGGAAGAACAAAATTACTTTGTGGTAAAAGCACTCCTGATGTTACGGCGCCACGGACAATGTTATAAGAATAGTAATGTACAACATGTCGCTTAGCAGATGTACTATAGGTGCAAGCTTGTTTACATTGGTGAGAAATCTTTATATTGAAGCATGATGATGCGTCAATCTGCCGTGACAATGTATGTATTGATGTTTTCATGTAAACACAGAAATGTGGATAGCAAATAATGTTTGGCATTCTTTCCATGCAGTACTTGCTTTGGCATCGGGACCTGAACTTGGACAACTCACCTTCCTGGGGCTGGTGGGGATGATTGATCCACCAAAGTCGGGTGTAAAGGAGGCAATTGCTACACTGATCAATGCAGGAGTCGTAATCAAAATGGTGACTGGAGATTCACAAGAGACAGCAGTTGCTATAGGTAATTTACTGGCTCAGTATTAGTATCAACAATTACAGCTGGTAGGTAGTGTTCTAAAAGATGTAGCTTAACACAACGATTTCCTGTTTTAATACGTCCCAATTAATTCTGTATTTCATCAACATTGTCGGATATTATTAGTGTTGTTGTATCCTGTTCAGACATTTCCTGCAGTTAACATATTTTCCTTGTGTTTTACCCGTAAGTTGGTAGACCGATGTATTCACTTGTGCAAATACATTGGGGAAAAAGTACAGAAACAAACTTTATTTTGTGTTTTCACTTTTTTTTAATATATATTCACACTCTCGCCCTCTCTCTCTCTCTCTCACACACACACACACTTTTTTTTAAAGTAAGGTTAAGCTGCCCTGGTTTGATCCTCCAATTTGTGCTGAATTAGCTAATCCTAACCATTTGGGGTGCAATAATTGGCCTTGTGCCCCTGAGCCAAGGGAGGGAAGTAACTATCTCATTGAATTATATAAGATTCTGAGGGATTGACAGGGTAGATGCGGAGAAGCTGTTTCCCCTGGCTGGAGAGTCTAGAACTAGGGGGCATAGTCTCAGGATAAGGGGTTGGCCATTTAAGACTGAGATGAGGAGGAATTTCTTCACTCGGAGGGTTGTGAATCTTTGGAATTCTCTACCCCAGAGGGCTGTGGATGCTGAGTTGTTGAGTATATTCAAGGCTGAGATCAATAGATTTTTGGACTCCTGGGGAATCTAGGGATTGGGCGGGAAAGTGGAGTTGAGGTCGACGATCCGCCACGATCTTATTGAATGGCGGAGCAGGCTCGAGGGGCTGTATGGCCGACTCCTGCTCCTAATTCTTATGTTCTTAACTCGCCCAATTTGGCCAGTTTTTCCCTCTCTAACCAAGAAGGAATTAGGCCAATTTAGCGCCTGTACTGCTATCCTGCCTGAGACCAGCTAACTTCGTACAGAATGTGAATCAGACCTGGAACCTGCCCGGTCTGTAACTTGCTGCTTAAACTGACTTGAGGCATTGGAGAGCACAGGAGCAGTTCTGAATATCAGCAGAAATCTTGAGGTTGTATAATAACCCTTGGTTTCCCACTGCATTTTTTTGATATGGAATAATATGTTTATGTAATGAGAAATATTTTGTGGTTTGGACATTTGAAAAGGACATCGACCCCACCCTCCACAGTCACGCAATCTCCCGGGAGAGGCAAAGAACCGTGGGCCAATTTCAGAAATTTTTTGGGGAGATTTCTCTCTGACTCCCTAAAAGCAATCAAGCAAGCTCCAGGGGACCGTGGTAACTAATCCCACTGGTCCCAGTTAACCCACCTCCCTTCGATTAATTTGAGAAGTCTTCCCACTCACAGGTACCGTGAAAAGCACTTTAGGATCTTTTCTACCATAACCCTGCTATATTAAAGCAAGTTGCTGTTACCCGCTCAGCAATTCTTCTCATTGTTCATCCGTTCGTACATTGAGAATAAAAACAATGACAGACAGGTAAAGGCCCTCTGGCCCATCGAGCTTGTCCCACACAATTGTGATACCTAGTGTATATCACAATGCAATAACTCCCCACCCCACCTGAAACCATGTGATCTCCTGGGAGAGGCAAAAAACCCCAGGCTAAATTGGGGATACAATCTGGGCAATTCCTCTCCGACCCATCTCGGCAGTTGAAACTAGTTCAGGAGATCACTCTGGCCTTTAATTCCCTGCAGTATCTCCCTTCTGTAAGAGGTGATCTCTGCCCCAGCCAGAAACAGGTCCAGCTCTTGGTTTACTTTTTCCATTTTCCCCTTTGCTTTATTTAACCTTTCATTTTCCATTCTTTTATTTTGTCCTGATTTCCTGCCCCTAATTCGATAGTTGGCTGCAAATACAGTAATGTTCTTTATTTCTGAACAGTGCCATCCAGTGGTAGAAATTGGATGCGTTTGACACCGAGATCTACAAATTCCTTTGTCGCTCTGTTTCTTGAATGTTTATATCCAGATACTCAGCATTCTTTTGTCAGAACATGGAGATTATTTTAGAGTAATTTATCAATCTCTGTACCAAGAGTTTTGACATTTTGCATTTAAAAACAGCAAAGGGGAACAGAGAAACAGGGTGCAGTATAATGCAGTTATGGAAGTGCCTGTTGATGTAAACCCATTTCAGTTTAATTCTAGAAGTGCAGGATTTCCAAAAGAAAGACAGACTTGCATTTCTACAGCGCCTTTTACGACCACTGGACGTCCCAAAGCGCTTTACAGCCAATGAAGTACTTTTTGAAGTGTCGTCACTGTTGTAATGTGGGAAACACGGCAGCCAATTTGCGCACAGCAAGCTCCCACAAACAGCAATGTGATAATGACCAGATCATCTGTTTTAGTAATGTTAGTTGAGGGATAAATATTGGCCCCAGGACACTAGGGATAACTCCCCTGCTCCTCTTCGATTTAGTGCCGTGATCTTTTACACATAAACTGAGGCCCTGCCTGCTCTCTCGGGTAACGTCTCATCCGAAAGACGGCAGCGCTCCCTCAGTACTGCAGCAACAACAACACCGTGTATTTATATAGCACCTTTAATGTAGTAAAGCGTCCCAAGGCACTTCACTGGTGTATTAAAAGATACAAAATTTGACACCGAGCTACATAAGGAGAAATTAGGGCAGGTGACCAAAAGCTTGGTCAAAGAGGTAGGTTTTAAGGAGCGTTTTATATAGGATTACATAGGGTATACGGCACAGAAACAGGCCATTCAGCCCAACCAGTCTATGCCGGTGTTTATGCTCCACTCGAGCCTCCTCCCACCTTTCCTCATCTAAATCTATCAGCATAACCCTCTATTCCCTTCTCCCTCATATGCTTGTCTAGCCTCCCCTTAAATGCATTGATACTTTTTCCTTCAACCACTCCTTGTGGTAGCGAGTTCTACATTCGCACCACTCTTTGGGTGAAGAAATTTCTTCTGAATTCCCTATTGGATTTCTTGGTGACTATCTTATATTGATGGCCTCCAGTTATGCTCTTCCCCCACAATTGGAAACGTTCTCTCTCTAACCACTCTATCAAAACCTTTCTTGATTTTAAAGACTTCAGCCTTTTTTCAAGAGAAAGGAGACCTAGCCTGTTCATCCTTTCCTGATATGTATACCCTCGCATTTCTGGTATCATCCTTGTAAATCTTCTCTGCACCCTCTCCAGTGCCTCTTTCCCTTTTATAATATGGCGACCAGAACTGTACTCTAAATGTGGTCTAACCAAGGTTCGATACACGTTTAGCATAACGGCCCTACTTTTCAATTCTATACCTCTAGAAATAAACCCTAGTGCTTGATTTGCTTTTTTTATGGCCTTGCTAACCTGTGTCGCAACTTTGTGATTTGTGTATTTGTACTCCGAGAGCCCTTTGTTCCTCTACCCCGCCGAGACTCGCACCCTTCAAGTAATAAGTGACCTCCCTATTCCTATCAAAATGTAATACCTCACATTTATCTGTGTTGAACTTCAGTTGCCAATTATATGCCCATTCTGCAAGTTTATTGATGTCCTCCTGTAATTTGTTGCAGTCCTCCTCAGTATTGACACTCTTTCCCCCCCCCCCCCCCCCCAATTTAATGTTATCTGCAAATTTAGAAATTGTGTTTTTGATTCTAAACTCTAAATCGTTAATATAAATTGTGAACAAACTGGTCCCAGCACTGATCCTTGTGGAACCCACTACCCACCTCCTGCCACTGTGAATAGCGACCTTTTACCCCTACTCTCTGCTTTCTGTCTTGAAGCCAGATAGCAAGCCATTCTGCTACTTGTCCCCTGACACCGCATTCTCTGACCTTGTTCATCAGTCTATTATGGGGTATCTTATCGAAGGCCTTTTGAAAATCTAGATAAATTACATCTAGATGACATCGTCTTAAAGATAGGAAAGAGAGGTAGCGAGGCAGAGAGGTTTAGGCCGGGAATTCCAGAGCTTAGGGCCTAGGCAGCTGAAGGCACGGCCACCAATGGTTGAACGGTTATAATCAGGGATGTTCAAGAGGGCAGAATTAGAGGAGCGTAGATATCTCTGGGTGGGAGGGGGGGGGGGGTGTCGTGGGGCTGAAGGAGATTACAGAGATAGGAAGGGGGGGGAGGGGCGAGGCCATGGAGGGATTTGAAAACAAGGATGAGAATTTTGAAATCGAGGTGTTGCTTAACCGGGAGCAAGTGTAGGTCAGTGAGCACGGGTGATGGGTGAACGGGACTTGGTGCGAGTTAGGACACGGGCAGCCGAGTTTTGGATGACCTCAAGTTTACGTAGGGTAGAATGTGGGAGGCCAGCCAGGAGTGTGTTGGAATAGTCAAGTCTAGAGGTAACAAAGGCATGGATGAGGGTTTCAGCAGCGGATGAGCTGAGGCAAGAGCGGAGACGGGCGATGTTACAGAGGTAAAAATAGGTGTTCTTAGTTATGCTGTGGATATGTGGTCAGAAGTTCATTTCGGTGTCAAATATGACAACAAGGTTGCGATCGTTGTGTTTCAGCCTCAGACAGATGTTAGGGAGAGGGATGGAGTCGGTGGCTAGGGAACGGAGTTTGTGGTTGGAACCGAAAACCGGATGCGGTCTTCCCAATATTTAATTGGAGAAAATTTCTGCTCATCCTCGGACAAGCAGTCTGACAATTTAGAGATCGTGAAGAGGTTGGGAGAAGTGGTAGTGAGGCAGAGCTGGGTGTTGTAGCGTACACGTGGAAACTGACGCTGTGTTTTCAGATGATGTCGCCAAGGGGCAGCATGTAGATGAGAAATAGGAGGGGGCCAAGGATCGATCCTTGGGGGACACCAGAGGTAACAGTGTGGGAATGGGAAGAGAAGCCGTTGCAGGTGAATCTCTGGCTACGATTAGATAGATAAGAATGGAGCCAGGTGACTGCAGTCCCACCCAGCTGGACGACGGTGGAGAGGCGTTGGAGAAGGATGGAGTAGTCAACTGTGTCGAAGGCTGCAGACAAGTCAAGAAGGACGAGGAGGGATAGTTTACCTTTGTCACAGTCACAAAGGCTGTCACTGCACTGGGAGTGTCAGCCTAGATTTTTGTGTTCAAGTCTCTGGAGTGGGACTTGAACCCACAACACTCTGGCTCAGAGGCGAGGGTGCTACCAACTGATGGTACATTATCTTGCCACAGAAAATTCCGCCTAACAGAGCTAAGAATGAGGTGGATAGTAGGCAAAGGGGACACTTGATGGGGTTGATGCTTGGATTAAACTATGGTGGGAATCCAGCAAGTAATGTCATTGAATGAGCACCATTCGTGTCTGAGCAAACAACTTTAATTTTTATAGCACTTCTTGTGTAAAGAAAATATCTCTTGGTGCTTAAAAAGGTGGACACAGAGAAGGGGGAAAGAAATTGGGAGAGCAAGCCAAATGCATGATCAAAATGAAAAGTGTTTACAAGACTTGAAGGCAGGGAGGGAGTTGACCCGGGCAAGGAGATTTTGGAACATAATTCTGGAAGACAGGTGTGTCGTGACTGAAGGAGCTGTCTCTAACGGTAAGGCAGAAAACACAAAGTAACTCTGTCAGAGAAGCAATGGGTACATTCAGAGACTCGTGTCTGGAGCAGGTCACTCGGATAGGATGGAGTGAAGCTGAGAAAGGATGAGAGTTTTCTGGAGTTAAGGAAGCCAGTTGAGTTTGCCGAGGATGAACAGCAGGTTATACTAAAGGCAGTCAGTTAAGGTAGTAAGCCAGGGATAATTACATACACTTTAAAGTTCAGAGAATAAAAACAAAATTAAATTAATACGAGACGGTCCTGTTCGATTTGGTAAGTTGAACAGATGCTGGTAAAGGAGTGCTGACTGACCATGTAATGAAGCCTACATATCCATGGCTGGTCCAAACAGATGTCTAAAATCTCCCACTGAAACATTGGCCTGTACAGCAGATGAAGATTATTCAGTAAGCTCACTGACACCAAAAGTAATCAGTTAGTTGAATAATAAATGGAAAGAAAAATGTTGCTGGTTTAACCCTCCTTATTTAGTCTTGAGATGAAGTACAAACTATTTGGAATAATTTGATAGAAAAACAGAAAATGCTGGAAATACTCAGCAGCAATGTTCCCCCTAATTCTTTTTTGGGTGCGTGGCCCAGTCACAGTTTCGCGCATGCACGAAACTTAACATTGGAAAAGCTGGTCTCGGGCCGCACGGGACAGGCAGAGAACTGCGCAGCTGCTTCAGGTCGATGACCTCTTATCAGAACAGTTTGATATTGGATACATGCCTGTTTTTAATTTTTCTACACTGCTTAAACTGGACAATAGTGGAAACTTCATGTAAACTCACTTTTTAAAAAAGATGTTTTACTTGTATGCAGCCACTCGTTTGGGCTTGTATTCCAAGGGATCTCAAACACTCTCGGGAGAAGAAATAGATTCACTGGATATTCAACAGCTTTCACAAATAGTCTCAAAGGTATGTTATATCTGATGTAAAGTGAAACCTTATTTTACGCAGGCATGGATGATTATTAGCATGAGGCTCGCCGAAGAAGAAGCATCAGTGGCCTGGAATTTGCGGTCAGTGGCGAAGCAAAGACGCTCGCCGCTGGCCCCGAAGAAAGCTGCCGACAGAGATTTCTCTCTCTGGCGAGAAGTTTGCCTTTTTCGACGTTCAGTTGATTTCAGCGCTGTGAATTAGGCGATTCCTCGTGCGATGCTGCAGTAACGTCAACAAGCTATCTCGGCAGTCAGTCGCATTGAAGAATTCTCACAGACAAGAAACCAGGAAATGAGAAGCTGCTTTTATCCGGACTTTTTAAAAATGCTGCAGTTAAATAAAGATTGGGACTGTCACACGGGGATAAGGTAGAAGCTGAAATATCCTGAACGGACTTTATACATTTTTTTTAAGTTTTGAAAAAATTGCGATTTTTATCATAATGGAGAAATGTGACTGCACAAAATTTTAATTATTTTTTCAGGGCCAGAACATTTGTTAAGCAGTCAATACGCTGTTAAAACCTCAGTTACACCTACTCCAACAAGGCTTAACATTTAATGGGGAATTTAACAGCGATATTACTGCGGAAAAGCTCAAGCTTTTGTCAATTTCACTGATTGCCAGCTATGGGGCCGGTGGGGTCACAGCGCAGCCAGTGTCGGAGCAGTGAATGACTGGCTGCAGCTTCAGGATTTCCGCGTTTAGATGTGCATGCGCTAAATCCCGAAGTTGGTGTCGGTTTCAGAGGGCGAGCGCTGACAGTTTGCAGTCAGAACCCACGGCAAATTCCGGGCCATTACCTTTTTGTGGAATGAATGTGTTGTGCAGAGGTTCAGAACAGAACCTGGTCTACATTACAGGGGTTTAAGCGGTGTAGCAGCTAGTTCAGGCCCACAATGACTTCAGCCTGAGAACATTCACAAACTCACTAGGAATCTGTCCCTTAGGCTGGCTCCATTGGGCTTTATATAGTTGTGTTTAGGAGCTTTGCAGTATTTGGATAAGCAATTACACTTGGAAAGCCTTCAATTGTTTGGAATAACAGAACTCAACTAAATTGTTCGTAACTAAAGAAAATAATGAACCTATATTACATTTATTAACATTTGCATGAGTTACGGTAATCAACTGTTAACAGTCCATTGCAGTGTATAGAACTGATAAAATGGAGCAGCAAAGCAGTGCATTTCATTGATGCCCATGACTGAGCATGAGGACATTGGGCTCCATTATACTGTAGTTTTTCTGTCGTCAAGGCGTGTTTGCAGCACATCAATGCAACAAGACAAACTATGCCTGGGGTTTGAAGTCACCCATCTGAGGGACGTTTGAATTTTAGCAAGTGGTGTAAAAACACGGTGAGAAAGTAACCTCGTGCTGCTTGGGCCTTGCTGACCGAAATATAACAAACTGGTGCAACACGATCTTTTTAAATATTAAAACAACATTTTGTAATGATCCAACACATGGCCTTTACATTTTTAATGTTTGTGTTGGGAGTCAGAATGTGCAGCTCTGCCCATGTATTTAAGTAGGAACAGGAGTAGACCGTTTAGCCCCTCGAGCCTGTTCCGCCATTCAATGAAATCACTGTGACCTAACTCCACATACCTGCCTTTGCCCCATATCCCTTATTAGCTTTGGTTAACAAAAATCTATCTTATCTTCGATTTAAAATTAACAATTAACCGAGCATCAATTGCCATTTGCGGAAGAGAGTTCCAAACTTCTACCACCCTTTGTGTGTAGAAGTGTTTCCTAATTACACTCCTGAAAGGTCTGGCTCTAATTTTTAGACTCTGCCCCCTAGTCCGAGACTCCCCAACCAGCGGAAATAGTTTCTCTCTATCTACCCTATCTGTTCTCCATAATATCTTGTAAACTTTGATTAAGCCACCCCTTAACCGTCTAAATTTCAGTGACTACAACCCTAGTTCGTGTAATCTCTCCTCGTAATTTAACCCTTGGAGTCTGGGTATCATTCTGGTAAACCTATGCTGCACTCCCTCCAATATATCCTTCCTAAGGTGTGGTGCCCAGAACTGCTCTCAGTGCTCCAGGTGTGGTCTAACCAGGGCTTTGAACAGCTGCAGCATAACTTCTACCCCCTTGTATTCTGGTCCTCTAGATATAAAGGCCACCATTCCATTAGCCTTTTTTTTATTATTCTCTGCACCTGTTCATAACATTTTAATGATCGACGTACATGAACCCCCAAGTCTCTTTGGACCTCCACCTAACTCGAGTCCTACACAATGTGGTTGTCTCTCGGTGCCCTCTGAAACAGCCCAGCTAAGCCACTCCGTTGTAAAATGATTGCCACTGAAGAAGACAAGCCACCACCACCCTCTCGGGGTAACTAGGGATGTTCAGTGAATGTGGTCTTGTCCCAAGAGCATAAAATGTATAACTCAGGTTGCACAGTTCTAAAGTAAGTACTGATGTCAACTTGTATAAGTGAGGGCTAGTTTAAAAAAATATTCAACTTGGTTACATAAAAGTCAATCTCCTCTTGACCAAAACACAAATTTAGGGGTACAGTCGCATAGTAGTTATGTCACTGGACTAGTAATCCAGAGGCCTGGACTAATGATCCAGAGACATGAGTTCAAATCCCACCACGGCAGCTGGGGAATTTAAATTCAGTTAATTAAATAAATCTGGAATAAAAAAATGTTAGCATTGATAATGGTGACCATGAAACTACTGGATTAACATAAAAACCCATCTGGTTCACTAATGTCCTTTTAGGGAAGGAAATCTGCTGTCCTCACCCGGTCTGGCCTATACGTGACTCCAGACCCACAGCAATGTGGTTGACTCTTAACTGCCCTCCAAAATGGACTAGCAAGCAACTCCGTTGTATTCAAGAAGGCAGCTCACCACCACCTTCTCGAGGGCAATTACGGATGGGCAATAAATGCTGGCCTTGCCAGCGACGCCCACATCCCGTGAATGAATTAAAAAAGTTCCGGAAAAGGTTTTTGTTTAGAAAATATATTTTGTTTGCAGCAGGGGTATAGGAAAGAAGTAATTGTTTTAGTGTCTATAGGAAGTGCCTGTCTTATTTACTTCTCTAAGTGATAATGTTGGACTTGCCGGTGTTTTTATATCAGATTTTTTAAAATGATCTTCAATCATGTGTTTTCACAGAAAGCAGTATTTTACAGATCGAGCCCAAAGCACAAGCTGAAGATTATAAAGGTAACTACCATCACAATTAGGAAGAGACCGTTCTGAAGACATTGTGTTATTTTCTTCCTTCTTGGGGCTAAAGCAAGTTCCCTCTGTAACTGTTCTTGGCTTATAACGATAGCTCAGTGAAGCTCCCAGTAATTAGAGGTAATATAATTCATAGTCCATATTTTTGTCAGTTTAACCTAGCACTTATAATTTCCCAGAGCATGCCTACAAATGTGACAGAATTTTGCCAGTCAGAAGTCTGAGGCCTTTTAGGACAAGTGTTTGCATTCTACTTTCTTTTAAATCACTCCCCGCGCTGTTAATGAAATCACCGTTCGTTTGCCTTGAGCACTTCATTCATATTTGCTCTTCCTAATCTGAATATTGCAGCTGTAGACATAAATGATGTGAAGTTGGGGGATAATTGTGAATGAATCAAACTGGGTATTCGCGGTAACATCACAGAATTAATTATTTTAATACCCGGGCGGCAATAATTTGCCTTTCAGTTTGTGATCACTTGATCAGCTATATATAAGAATTAGTTCTGAGTTTCTTTCAGATCTCTTTCCGAATCTGACTGCCTCTTGATCTGATTTTCCAGTTACAAAACTTAACATTGCTTTTCCCACCTATGTGGCTCAATTAAAAGTGATCTGCCCAGTGATAGTTGCAGGTGCATTCCCCTTAAAGAAAATTGATATTTCATTAAAATGCCACAGCCACTTTGGAATTTCCCCATAAAGAAAATTAGCATCCCAGCACACTCTTATGGAGTGGGAGGTCCATAGTTGTTTTAACTGTGACTCCTCGTGCAGTTTTCCAATTTCAGCCATAACCGGAGAGAGCCTGTGGCACAGAGGTTGGTTACTGCCCAAGGAGAGAGGGAAAGTCTAACGCACTGTGAACACCTCGCCTACACACTGCTCTCTTTCTCCTCTGGTCAGCTCAGTAGTGAAATTGGCAGATGGTCGCCTTTCACCCTCCTTTAGAAGAGTCTCTGTTTGGGATGAGGCAAACTTAGACAAGAATTAACAAGTTTTCAGGTTAAATTAAATTACAGTTACAGCCTTAAAGTGCATCACATTAATAAGCTGTTTAAATCATTACTTTTGATGAGAGTGGATAGGAAGGACCTATTTCCCTTAGCAAAGAGGTCAATAACCAGGGGGCATAGATTTAAAGTAATTGGTAGAAGGATTAGAGGGGAGTTGAGAACTTTTTTCACCCAGAGGGTGGTGGGGGTCTGGAACTCACTGCCTGAAAGGGTGGTAGAGGCAGAAACCCTCATCGCATTTAAAAAGTACTTGGGTAAGCACTTGAAGTGCTGTAACCTACAGGGCTACAGACCAAGAGCTGGAAAGTGGGATTAGGCTGGAGAGCACTTTTCGGCCAGCACGGACACGATGGGCCGAATGGCCTCCTTCTGTGCCATAAATTTCTGTGATACCACATTTAGTATTGCGATGGGATGGGTAATATTACAAACATAGCACATTGCCTACTAATCATGATATTTTGTAGTGTTCAAAAATGTGCTGAAGTAAATCAAGGACCATGCTCAATAAGGAGCCACTACCTAATGAGGCTAGCCTCGTTCCAAATTTTATACAACATTTAGGCACATCAGTTTTGGAGCTACTTCACAAATCCTTGATTGAATTGGTAAAGCGGAATATAGATTCATAGAACATGTACAGCACAAGAGGAGACGATTCGGCCCATCGAGTGTGCGCTGTCTCTTTCGAAGAGCAATCCAGTTAGTCCCGCTCTTTCCCCATATCCCTGCAATTTTTTCTCCTTCAAATATTTACCCAGTTCCCTTTTGAAGGCTACTATTGAATCTGTATCCACCTTCCTATCGGGCAGTGCATACAGTCTCTGCCTTAATAGCTATAATATATGGTAATGCATTCAATATTCTAATAACCCGCTGAAAATATTTCTAACTTCTCCTTTGTTTTTCTTATGATAGTCCTGCATTTGTGCCCCTTTGCTACCAATTCGCCAAACTGCAGAAACAATATTTCACTGTTTACCACCTCAAAACCTTTCAGAATTTTGAAAAACTCCTTCGATCGACCTCTTAACCGTTTGTGTTCGAGGGAAAAATGCCCCCAAATTGCCACGTCTTTCTTCGTAACTATAATCATTTATTTTTAGTATTGTTCTAGTGAATATTCATACACCCTTTTCATTATTCCAATATCCTTCCAATAACAGAATTGCCTTTTTTATATTGAAATGGAACAAAGATTCTGTAATTTATCTCAATGTTCATAGTACAATGTTTTGAATCGGCCTCGACACTCGAAATGGCCGTTCATTTGTGTATGTACATCCAAATTAAGTTGACCTTTATTTTCTATTTGCCATATTCCAGTCTCTACAGAACAACGGTGCTGTGGTAGCGATGACAGGCGATGGGGTAAATGATGCCGTAGCATTGAAGGCTGCTGATATTGGGGTAGCAATGGGACAGACGGGGACTGATGTCTGCAAGGAGGCAGCGGACATGATCCTTGTAGATGATGACTTTAAGACAATAATGTAAGTCATGCTTTCGTATCATTCTCACCAATCAATATGCACTAGAGTGCTGAATGTTTCACGGCTAGTTCATTGCAAATGTTTCCTTGCGTGTTTCTCGGTGATTTGAGTTTTAGTTTGGTTAAAGTGTAAACTTTTTTATTTGTACCTTACCTTAAGATTCTACCAGAAAGACTCACCAACAATTACATTCAAAGATCCTTTTTATAAGTTATGATTCTGTATTCGTGTAGTGCTGAAATGTACAGTCACCTGCATATATGGTTGTGTTTTTATCAGCACAAGCTCCCTGCCCTGATCAGTAGAAAATCCATTTCAATGTCTTTTTGTTTCATATTGTTTATGCAGCTTCCCAAACTCTCCTACAGAGAGCGTGTACTGTATATATTGTTATACATTGCTTATATTACATTGAGACACACTGGTTAGAATCCCATATTGAAACCTTTTTGTACTTTGCATATTGGAAGAGGACAAGGCTGCTCAAATGAATATTTCAGGAAAGATGTGCAAACTTTGTTTCTGAGCCGGACCTTTTCTGCTACCAGTTCGTTTTAAGAAAAAGTTTATCAGACTGGAGGAAGGTATACAGTGGTGTTCCCCAGGGGTCGGTACTAGGGCCAGTGCTTTTCTTGATATACATTAATGAATTGGACTTGGGTGTACAGGGCACAATTTCAAAATTTGCAGATGGCAAAAAACTTGGAAGTATAGTGAACAGTGCGGAGGAGAGTGGTAGACCTTCAAGAGGACATAGGCAGGCTGGTGAAATGGGCGGACATGTGGCAGGTGAAATTTAACGCAGAAAAGTGTGAAGTGATACATTTTGGTAGGAAGAACAAGGAGAGGTGATATAAACTAAAGGGTACAATTCTAAAGGGGGTGCATGAACAGAGAGACCTGGGGGTATATGTGCACAAATTGTTGAAGGTTGCAGGGCAGGTTGAGAAAGCAGTTAAAAAGCATATGGGATCCTGGGCTTCATAAATAGAGGCATAGAGTACAAAAACAAGGAATGAACCTTTATAAAACACTGTTTTGGCCTCAACTGGAATATTGCGTCCAATTCTGCACTTTAGGAAGGATGTGAAGGCCTTAGAGAAGAAGGTGCAGAAAAGATTTACAAGAATGGTTCCAGGAATGAGGGACTTTAGTTACGTGGATAGACTGGGGAAGCTGAGGTTGTTCTCCTTAGAGCAGAGAAGGTTGAGAGGAGATTTGATAGAGGTGTTCACCATTATGAGAGGAACTGTTCCCATTGGCGGAAGGGTCGAGAACCAGAGGATACAGATTTAAGGTGATTGGCAGAAGAACCAAAGGCGACATCAGGAAAAACTTTTTTACACAGCGAGTGGTTAGGATCTGGAATGCACTGCCTGAAAGGGTGGTGGTGGCAGATTCAATCATGGCTTTCAAAAGGGAATTGGATAAGTACCTGAAGGAAAACAAATTGCAGGGCTGCGAGGAAAGGGCAGGGGAGTGGGACTGGCTGGAGTGCTCTTGGAGAGAGCTGGCACGGGCTCGACGGGCCGGATGGCCTCCTGTGCTGTAACCATTCTATGATTCTATAGCATGTGTGTGTTTTGGTTTTAAATCTGTAAATGGCTGTCCCACACATCAGAATGACTGCATAACTCCGAGAAAGAAAAAACTTGCATTTATACAGTTCCTTTCACGACCACCAGACGTCACAAACGCTTTACAGCCAATGAAGTACGAATTAGTGGCACAAATAGAGATAATGGCTTTGATCTAATAGCCATTACAGAGACTTGGTTGCAAGGTAACCAAGGTTGGGAGCTAAATATTCCAGGGTACTTGCCATTTAGAAAAGACAGGCAAAGGTGATGGTGCAAATAATCACAGCGGATAAATATTGGCCAGGACACTCCCCTGCTCCTCTTCGAAATAGTGCCACAGGATTTTTTACGTCCACCTGAGAGGGCAGACGGGGCCTCAGTTTGACGTTTCATCCGAAAGACGGCACCTCCGACAGTGCAGCACTCCCTCAGCACTGCACTGGGAGTGTCGGCCTAGATTATTGTGCTCGTGTCTGTGGAGTGGGACTGGAACCCACGACCTTCTGACTCGGAGGGTGCTGCCCACTGAGCCACGACTGTCAGTGTTGCTGTGCTCAGCTGCAGGGTGACAATTGCCTGGTTTCTTTTAGATCAGCTTTTTTTTTTTAAGAACAAAACCCTTCTGGTTGACTGACAGGGCTTTGTGTGTGCCAGTACAATTTGTCCAGTGTGTTAGCCATGTTAATAAGTGCCAAGCTTTCTGTTCCAGGTCTGCAATTGAGGAGGGCAAAGGGATTTACAACAACATCAAGAATTTTGTTCGATTCCAACTCAGCACGTAAGTACAACTTGTGAGAATTGGCTGTAGGTAATTTGTCAGTGACAAGCAACCAGCATACTCCGGCTTACTTTCTATGGAAATATATATTTAAATATTTAGGTACAAAAAAGTCTTAAAGCCGTGTTAAAATTTCTTTGCAGTATGATAAAACATAATTTATACAGCAATTCTATGCAATGTGATTATTTTACAGGAGTATAGCTGCTCTAACATTGATTTCTCTGGCCACATTGATGAACTTTCCGAATCCGCTAAATGCTATGCAGATTTTATGGATCAACATAATTATGGATGGACCACCAGCGCAGAGGTAAAAGGGAAAGTTTAGATGACTGATGAAATATCACTCTGCTAACTCGACTGATTATAAGTGGCGGATGTCCCACGGCACTGTTAGTGATGAGTTTTAGGATGTGGCATGGGCCAGGAATAGTCCCTCTTGTCTCCCTTCATGCAAACCCCTTCCCTCACCGCTTGATCCAGTGTGTGCCCTTTTTGTCTTTCTCCCCTGCCTCAACAAGGTGTCTCTCTCTCTCTCCCCCAGCAGTTTTTTGTTCATCCCCACAACGGGATATTGTTTTCCTTTCCTGTAGAAATTAGTCTCTTTTCTTTCCCTGCTTATTGTGCAGAAATAAATGAAGCTGGGACTTTGTTAATCAGAGATGGACATCTGTGCATTTCACTTTTCCGTGTCTCTCTTCCCTGCCCTAATTTCCTTTGTTTCTCTTTTGCCTGCTCTGTTTTGTCACTGCTCTCACCACCTTCATTCCTCTTCCCCTGGCTTCTCCTCTCTCATGTTCCCTGCTGTCACCGCCTTCACTTCTCTCTTCCGCTCTTTTTCTTTACTCTTTCTTTTCACTTTCAACTCTTTCTTGCCCTTCAGTTTAGCAGCTCTTACCTGTTTATTTCTGCAATACTTTCTGCATCAAGCATGTCACAGATGGACATATTTGATGCAGATTTTGCCAAATTATTTGAGTGAAGGTTGAACGCAGAGTCCAGGATGTTCCGAGCCCGAATAGGATGCATTGTGCTGCGCTTGGGAAGGGAAAGAGGGCTTGCTAGAGCCAAGTTTATAAGTAAGTTCACAATTTTTTTTTGTGACATAAAACATTTGATTTTTAGGGGTTTATAGTGGGGTGGCTGCAGCCCAGCTTATTTTGCTGGAATGTGATTGGGTCGAGTTATTTTGGTGAAATTATTGGAGGGGGGTTGGGGGGGGTGGGGGGGGGAGGGTGGTGTGGTGGGAAATGTTTTGCATAATCTGGCGAAAAACGTAGGTTTAAACACTGTACCGATGAGGGAAAAGCACGATTTACAGACTCAACAGTCAAGACGGACAGAATTAACTTGATTATCAAGAATAAAATGTCTCAAACCTGAAAACAGCAGGTTTCAGTTTTTTTTTTTAGACACACAAACACTATGAAGCAATGTTCCCTGTAATTTTATTTGGGCTGCGTGGCCCATTCAAAATTCTGCGTATATACGCGTTTTTTTTTCAATTTAAAAGCCGGCTCACTGGCTGCGCGGGACCCCCTAGAGCACCATGTGGCCGCGCAGCTTAAAGGTATCGTTACTATCAAGCTGTGCCAGATTTCTGAAGTTCTCCTAATAGATAAACAAATGGATTCATCCAGGAGTTTGCATTGGTTTCCCTGCTGCACATTTAAACAATTTGTGCCCATCGTGCCACTTTATATAAAGCAGACTTTGTTCTAATGTTCTCTCAAAACTCTTCAATCTTGCAAAACGTCAACAGGTTATTTTAGTAGCATTCTGAATTGTTTCTGCTTTGTTCTCTGTGGCCAGCCTGGGAGTCGAACCTGTCGATAAGGACGTCATCAGACAGCCTCCAAGAAATGTGAAGGACAGCATCCTGACCAGAAACCTCATTGTTAAAATTCTGGTTTCATCGCTGATTATTGTCTCTGGGACATTATTTGTTTTCTGGAGGGAGGTAAGAATCTGTGAGCTAACTGCACCAGTGAAATTTATGTTTTCTTTCAGAAGGAAAATATCTCTGCCCTTCGTTAAAGCATGGTAGCTGCAATCTGCTAATCATAATTCAGTCAGCTGTGGCTCAGTGGGCCGCACTCTCACCTCTGAGTCAGAAGGTTGTGGGTTCAAGTCCTGCTCCAGAGATTTGAGCACAAAAATCTAGGCTGACACTCCCAGTGCAGTACTGAGGGAGTGCCGCACTGTCAGAGGTGCTGTCTTTCAGATGAGACGTTAAACCGAGGCCCCGTCTGCGCTCTCAGGTGGATGTAAACGATCCCGCGGCACTATTTCGAAGGAGTATGGCCAATATTTATCCCTCAATTAACATCACTAAAAAAAGGATTATCTGGTCATTATCAAATTGCTGTTTGTGGGAGCTTGCTGTGCACAAATTGGCTGCCGCATTTCCTACATTACAACAGTGACTACACTTCAAAAAGTACTTCATTGGTTGTAAAGCGCTTTGGGACGTCTGGTGGTCGTGAAAGGCGCTATAGAAATGCAAGTCTGTCTTTATAATTACCAATTCTTGAACAAAAATATCAGTTTTTAAAAATTGCATGAAAATTTTATTTGAGTTAGTTCAATCTGTTGGGTTAATCCTACTGTTTTAAATATTTAATTTTAAAATAAGCATAAAATGATGTGCCAGTACTGAGTTTTGAATTTGTTATCTGTATTTCTCAGTTACAGGATAATGTAATAACACCGCGAGACACAACAATGACCTTTACCTGCTTTGTTTTCTTTGACATGTTCAATGCATGGAGTTCCAGGTCGCAGGTAGGATATGAAAGTCTTGGAATTTTTACCAAAGTGTATTTATGCAGTCCAGGCTCTTACACATCAAAAGGGGATTGTTTTTTTCTCTTTTACACTGCATAACTGCCCTCAACCCGATTTGAATTAATGTTCCCCTTAACCTTTACTGAAAGGTGTTTAAGTTCAGCTTTGTGAAACATGGAGGGGGGGTGGGGGGAGAGGGAGGAGGGGAATTTTTAGTAACTGACGCACTGGGAGCAGAGGGTCCGGTAGTGTGCGGGAAACCTGCAAGTCTGGGTTTGCCCGCATGCTTTGGAAATTTAACTCCGCAGCGTGCGTCTTGCTTCATTGACCGGTTCCCCGCCCAGGTGTCAGCCTGTTGGACGGGCTTGACTTCCAGTTGAGAGGCCGCAGGACCAGGTAGGTCTGATCCCTGACTCCAGCGGGGGGGTGGGGTGGGGTGGGGAGAAAGCACTCCCGCTCCTCCCGGCCCACAAGGAGTGCTCCCCGAGGCTGCCCCCGACTCGCTGCAGCTGTGTGGATTCCCAAGGCCTGGGAAGCGAGGCCAGCCGCAGTTAAACCTGAATGGCAGGTTAAAGCCGAGGCTTCCAGTCTACTTAACGTAGGGAGCGGGTTGGCTGCCCGCCCCTTGTCCCGTCCCGTGTAAAACCCGGAAGTCGGCAGGTTGGAGCCGGCTTCCCGACATGCCTCGAATTTTTGGCTATTTAACCCCCGCCCGCCCGCACCACTCCCCCATGTTAAAATTCCCCCCCTAGAGCAAACCTTCCATTTAATGAAGCCGACATCAATCTCTTCCATTAGTAAAGCTGCCTCCAAGAAGTTTGTGTTTTTGTGCCCAACCCGTGTTTCCTAAATGATGGAAATCTTTTCACGATGTGTTGATGGGTAAAGCTCTTGATAAAGATGATAGTTAAATATAGTGTATTGAGCCAAATCTCTGTACAGTTAATTTAAAAGTTGAATGTGTTAGTGCCCTAAATGTTTTTCCTCATTTCTTCCTTTCTACTCCTCTCCCTCCCCAGACAAAATCTGTCTTTGAGATTGGGTTGTGCAGTAACCGAATGTTCTGTTATGCCGTTCTTGGGTCCATCATGGGGCAGCTGCTGGTTATTTACTTCCCTCCACTACAGAAAGTTTTCCAGACGGAGAGCCTCAGTATACTAGGTGAGATCGTGCCTTTGTTTTGAACAGACCTCTTGCAGTAAGGTGCTTGATGTTGTTACGATACTGACAATTCTACACCTGTTTGTGCATTTGGCAGATTTAATGTGATTTGTCATTCTCCCAATTTTTTCTTTTTTCTTTTCCTTAACTTTATTGCATTGACCGCTAAAGAATTTATATTTGCACAAAAATCTGCTGAATCATTTCATTGATCATCAAAGAGTCATTCTACATAATAACATAGAATTAGGAGCAGGAGTAGGCCATACGGCCCCTTGAGCCTGCCATTCATTAAACCATTCAATAAGATCATGACTGATCTTCGACCTCAACTCCACTTTCCCGCCGATCCCCATATCCCTTAATTCCCCTAGAGTCCAAAAATCTAAGCCTTGAATATACTCAACGATTCAGCATCCACAGCCCTCTGGGGCAGAGAATTCCAAAGATTCACAACCCTCTGAGTGAAGAAATTCCTCCTCATCTCAGTCCTAAATGGCTGACCCCTTATCCTGAGACTGTGACCCCTAGTTCTAGACTCTCCAGCCAGGGGGAAACAACCTCTTGGCAACTATCCTGTCAATCCCCCTCAGAATCTTGTATGTTTCAATGAGATCACCTCTCATTCGTTTAAACTCCAGAGAGTATCGGCCCAATCTACTCAATCTCTCCTCATAGGACAGCCCTCTCGAGGCTAATTTTAGAAATGACACCTTCACCTAAATAGATTAATGTAATAAAAAGTAAATTTAACAAAATAATTAATTCCAGAAATGCGAGTGAGGCACACTGGTATTTTGTTGTTTCATATGGTGCTTTTTGTGGACCTATAATTCTGCTGTGGTGGTACATGAGGTGGTTTTAGTATTGTAAACACAGGGAGCTGGGGCATGGTCATTGCTCACCTACAACCTGAACTACAGGAGCAGAAAACTTGCTTACAATGAGTCCAGTCATTTAAAGGGGTCTCACCGCTAGCCTCCTATTATAAATAACTGATTTAGTATCCTTTCTATTTCAGTCGCCTTGTTTGAATGAGTGCAGAGGATATGCTGGGGGAAAGAAGGCGTGGGAGAGAGACTAGCTTGAAAACAAGAGAATTGAAATGACACAATCAATTAAGCTTTTTGTGTTAATGACTGCATTTATCAGTGTAAATTCACAACAGTCACTGAGTGTTGCTCACTCATTGTCAAGTGTTACAGTCTCAGCTGGTGTCTTGCTCAGGGGCCACTCTAAGGAATGCTGCAGCACAAAGGGATAGGAAACCGGTCTGTGCCTGCATTTCCTCACACGGTGAGCTTGTGACTTCAATCATAAGTGGAAGGCAGGCACTTCGACAACAGGTTACACTCACATAATGCCTTTAAGATAGAGAAACATCCCAAAGCACTTTACAAGACGGAGAAAATCAGACACCAAGCAGAAATTAGGGGAGGTGACTGGAGGTGGTGGCTACTTTTTGAGGAGGCTTTTAAAAGGTGGGAAGAAATAATGCAAGATGGGGGTTTAGGAAGAAAACTCCGCGACATGGCAGTACGGTTGGAAGTGGAGGAATGCAGACTTAGAAAAGCAGAGGGTGCAAGCTGCAATAAATAGCTGGAGGCAGAGGTAGGATGGTGAAGATCATGGAGAGATTTGTTGTTGAAGACAAACATAATGAAGTCATTGTGTTAGAGGATGGGAAACTGATGGAGGTGATTGATGAGTGGGACTTAATATGGAATGGGCTACAGCTTGTGGACTTCTGGGTGAGTTGGAGTTTGTGTGGTGTAGAGTTTGAGAGAGTGCTTGAGAAATCTACACAAGCCTACAAGTAGCAAAGCATGGATGAGGGTTTAAACGATGCAAGGATCGAGATGGAAATAGGTGGTCTTAATGATGGACTGGATGTGAGGTTTGAAGCTCAACTCGGGATTGAATAGGATGTCAAGCTTGTTCATTTAGTGAGTAGCTAGGCAGGGAAATGGAATTGAACAAAGGGATCTATTGTCTGGCAAGAACCGGAGGGATAGCTTCAGTCTTGCCAGTGGTTAGTTGGAGGAAGTTCTGACTCGGTCGCTGTTCCTTGCCTGGTAGGGAATTGGATAGTATAGGAACAGTAGAGTTGAGGGTGTTGGAGGAGAAATAACGCGGAGTGTCATCAGCAACAACAACTTGCATTTATATAGCACCTATAACATAGTCATTAACATACATGTGGTAGTTGACCCCATGTTTAAGGGTGATGCCTTTAAGGGATTCAAGGATGAAATCTTGGGAGAGGCCATTGCAAGAAATATATTGGGACAGATAGAAAGCAAAAATATCAAACTATAGGACAATAGTTCTATTTAAAAAGGGCCTTTCATTTGCTGTGTGGAAGCTGCCTCTTAATCACATTTTGTTGGACAACAAGAGTGGGACAGTACTAAATCCCACTTTGGTCTCTCAGATTAGAAGACGATGGATCTAGGTCCAGAAGAACTGGGCTGTCTGCTTCCAGCCCTATTATGAGTGCCACTGATGCAGTTGGATTGAATAACTTATCCAAGCTAGTTTGGCTGTATAAATAAATGTTCTAAAAAGTTAACAGAAATAAGTTTAAAAAAAAAAAGTAGCTTAATCCAGTAATCTTAGGCGAGTTACTTTCTTGTGTGACTAACATATCTGTCATCAATCCATATTATTTTAAGATGCTAGCAATACGAGTATTGTTTTGAGATTTTAAGTCTATTGATTCTATTTATGCTCGTCCACTGATGACATCATAATTTGCCTGTGAATGAGATTTTGTTGCTTCCACTTCCAAAAGGAATCCAGATTATCGAAGATGATTAACATTTTAGTTACATATCAGTGCTGCTTGTGACAGAGCAACAGGGAGCCATGCGGGAAGGTCTAGGCTGAGGTTCCAACTTGCAATCTCTATACCATCCCTCTGAAATTACCAGTCAGTCTTGTCTAATTTGTGCTTCGCAACCAGACTTAAAGTGGATTCTTGTTTGTCATTGTATTTTGTGCATGTGGCTTTCTTGAGTTTTTTTTTTAAACACAGATTTATTTAAATTTTTTGCTTTGCAAGTAGTACGGTGAAATACTTTGTGAGAATGCAGTATTGTATTTCATCGCCACGCATGGTGGCTGAACCCTTTGCCTGGGTCATGATTTCACAAACTGCTGCAATATTCTTCACACTGCATTAATTATCTTCTGGGACGTGTGCAACATAAAGAACCAGCCCCTCATCACTGACCCAGCAGCAGAGGTCCCCGGCTCCGACCTCCCTCGGAGACAGTGAACGGCGCTCAACCCGATCCGCACGGGGCACGGACGGTGCGGCCACCCGCTCCACCAGTGGAAGATGACGGGACGGCCCGAAGTGCGACTGTGGCCCTGAGTCCCAGACCATGGAACACATCACATCAACCTGCCCACTGAGATCTGTTGCGGGAGGGACCTCGTTTCCCCACTCGGCATCTCAGGAGGCCATCGAATGGAGAGCCAAACTAGACATCCCATTATAAGCTTTTCCGGTCATACGGAACAACAATTATCTTCTGTACTCTTCTCTTTCAGATCTTCTTTTTCTGGTGGGTCTTACTTCCTCAGTTTGCATCATCTCCGAGATCATCAAGCGGTTGGAGAGACGGAAAGAGAGAAGCTCTAAACAGAATAAATCCTTTCTCGACGTATGATGCATATTGCATCTTGGAATTTAACAGACAAGATACGAGGTACCCAATGACCTGGTAATGTGTGAAGGCTGAACTTTGAATTGACATATAATGGCACTCGTAATTTAAAAGGACTGAAAAGATGTGTTGAAAACGAGAACTATGAAGTATCTCTCAATTGACATCTGTTGGAATAGCACAATGCAAACTAGACGCAGAATTTTTCCCTGCAGACGGTGTGATTTGCTGCTTAAAATGTACATAACATTTTGCTTTCTGTACAGGAAAGACCCTCTGCGAATGGATGTGGTGTAGAGTCTGCATTACACTGGATAGAATGAAAGCCTTTTCTTTTTCCTAATTTTAATCCTATTATTTATCGTTAAATAAGTATGTTATTTTATATATGGTGGTGTGGATTTCGGTAGCATTAATTAGGTGTTCATATGCATTCGGCATTCCATGTATTCCAAGATTTAAGCCACAAAAGTAAGATGCCTGCAGCTCGTTTATTTTCTTAATGTAAAAATAATGTTAAAAAATAAATTGCTGAAGTGCTTTTGTGTCCTTGTTTTATAAACTTTGGAGGTCTTGACCACTATAGAAACCATGGTTTGCAATCTAGAGGCTGTATCACAAGCGTATGTGTGCATTTTAACAGAAAAAGTGCAAATGTGTACAGTTCCGTGTCGAATGAAGTCTGTGTATTCTGGAGCATCTGTCTGATCAGATACGACAACCTGTAATACTGGCCTAAGTACAGAGCCTGCATTTTTGATTTTTTTTTTAAAAATACATGTTTCCTGACATTAGTAATTGAATGCATTGATTGTGTAAACTGTGATAACATAAACGTCATTGCTATTTCTAAGACTTGACAAATGTAATGAAGACCAGAAATGTAGGCAGTGAATTTTTTTAAAATTGCATTTGGGCGATGGATACCATTTTTCAGGCTACATCTGTGATGGAAATGTACAGTGCATTTGAAAAATACAGTTTGTAATTAAATGATCTTTGTAAGACTGGTCTCTTTTATTGGGGATGGTACGTTTGTCCCACTTTGCAATCTTTCAGCACTGGAAACCTGATTTCATAGGAACAGGAGGAGGCCATTCAGCCCCTCGAGCCTGTTCCGCCATTCAATGAGATCATGGCTGATCTGTGACCTAACTCCATATACCCGCCTTTGCCCCGTATCCCTTAATACCTTTGGTTAACAAAAATCTACCAATCGCAGATTTAAAATTAACAATTGACCGAGCATCAATTGCCGTTTGCGGAAGAGAGTTCCAAACTTCTACCACCCTTTGTGTGTAGAAGTGTTTCCTAATTACACTCCTGAAAGGTCTGGCTCTAATTTTTAGACTATGCCCCCTAGTCCTAGACTCCCCAACCAGCGGAAATAGTTTCTCTCTATCAACCCTATCAGTTCCCCTTAATATCTTGAAAACTTCAATCAGGTTACACCATAACCGTCTAAATTCTCAGGACTATAACCCTAATTTGTGTAAAATCTCCTCGTAATTTAACCCTTGAAGTCCGGGTATCATTCTGGTAAACCTACGCTGCACTCCCTCCAAGGTCAATATACCCTTCCTAAGGTGTGGTGCCCAGAACTGCTCACAGTGCTCCAGGTGTGGTCTAACCAGGGTTTTGTACAGCTGCAGCATAACTTCTACCCCCTTGTATTCTGGTCCTCGAGATATAAAGGCCAGCATCCCATTAGCCTTTTTGATTATTGTCTGTACCTGTTCATGACATTTTAATGACCTATGTACTTGGACCTCCAGTTTCTAGTTTTTCACCATTTAGAAAGTACCCTGCTCGATCCTTTTTAGGTCCAAAGTGGATGACCTCACATTTGCCTACATTGAAATCCATTTGCCACAGTTTTCAACACACAGATACTAAAACACAGCTAACATTAAATCACACTCGTTTCTCATTCTGAGTGCTGTTAATTAAATTGGCTGTTAAATAGTACTGCAATAGACAGCACGATATTGTGATTATTGTACTAGATTTACTTTCTAGAATGCCGTCAACTGCAGCCACAACTTTGGCAGCACAGTGAAATAACAGGTGGCACTGTGCCTCCTAGCGGCACCACAAGCCAGCTTTCTTCTGCTAGCTCCTGAGGTCGTAACGCTCCTTGGGGCCCACTGTCTTTTCTAGCTGTGAGTGGGCTGAGTAGCTTCGCCACGCGTACAGCTGGGGGCGATTCTTTTCTCACCGAGCAGAACCGGTTTGGAGAAGGAGGGAGGAGGAGCAAATAACATACCAAGGAAGACGCAGCGGGGTGACTGACTGCAGATTAGAGAAACGGGTTGTTCTCCTTAGAGCAGAGAAGGTTAAGGGGAGATTTGATAGAGGCGTTCAAAATCATGGACGGTTTCGATAAATAGGGAGAAACTGTTTCCAGTGGCAGGAGGGTCAGTAACCAGAGGAAAGAGATTTAAGATAATTGTCAAAAGAAGCAGTGGGAAAATGAGAAGAAATTATTTACGCAGTGAGCTGCGATCAGGAACGCGCTGCCTGAAAGGGCGGTGGAAGCAGATTCAATAGTAATTTTCAAAAGGGAAATTGGATAAATACTCGAAGGGGAAAAATACGTCGGGCTATGGGGGAAAAGAGCAGGGGAGTGGGACTAATTGGATAGCTCTTTCAAAGAGCCGGCACAGGCATGATGGGCCGAATGGCCTGCTTCTGTGCTGTATCATTCTATGATTCTAAGTCTGTTGACCAGCCATTGGGGAAGATATGGCAGCCAAGAAAACAACATTTAACAGGTCACCCGTGCAATATTGCAAAGCGGTTTTTTGACTCCTGGAATAACATTTTGGATGCACAACATGCACTTGCACCATATCCAGAATTTAATGATGCCTCTGGAGGTGGGTGGTGCTGGGGAGAATATCATGACTTTTAGCAGGTTTACTAATGAACATTAAGACGCACGCAATATTCATTAATGTACACAACTGGTGCTTAAGCTACTTTTACTATAACTTTAACTTTGCACTACTATTGTGGGGACACACCCAATTCTATAGCTTTACAACAACAACTTGCATTTATAGAGCTCCTTTAACGTAAAACGTCCACAGGAACGAGAGCCACATCAGATACTGGGACAGATGACTTGGTCATGGAGGTAGATTTTAAGGAGCATCTTAAAGGAGGAGAGAGAGGTGGAGGAGTTTAGGGAGGGAATTCCAGAGTTAGGGCCTTGGCAGCTGAAGGCACGGCCACCAATGGTGGAGCGATCAAAATCGGGGTTGCGCAATAGGTCAGAGTTGGAGGAGCGCAGAGATCTTGGGAGTGTTGTGGGGCTGGAGGCGGTTACAGAGATGGGGAGAGGCCAGGCCACGGAGAGATTTGAAAACTGGGATGCAGAGTTTTGGATGAGCTCAAGTTTATATAGGGTGGAAGATGGAAGGCCGGCCAGGAAAGCGTTGGAATAGTCAAGTCTAGAGCTAACATAGGCATGGATGAGGGTTTCAGCAGCAGATTATCTGAGGCGGGAGATGTTAGAGGTGGAAGTAGGCGGTCTTGGTGATGGAGCGGATGTGTGATCGGAAGCTCATCTCTGGGTCAAATACAATGCCAAGATTGCCAACGGTTTGGTTCGCTTTAATGTCATCCGGGATTAGGAATTACTATAGGGAAAAAATGGTGACAACTTGAGTAATAGTTCAACATAATGAATACTTTGTCATGAATACTGCAAGTAAATGTTCAAGAAATCTCCAGATGTTACTGCACACGGCCAGAGGAAATAGTTTCTCTCTACCCTATCAAATCCTTTAATCATCTTAAACACCTCAATTAGATCACCCATTCATCTTCGACATTCAAGGGAATACAAGTCTAGTCTGTGCAACCTGTCCTCATAATTGAACCCTTTTAGCCCTGGTATCATTCTGGTGAATCTGCACTGCACTTCCTCCAACACCGTTATATCCTTCCTGAGGTGTTGTGCCCAGAACTAAACCGAGTGCTCTAAATGGGGTCTAACCAGAGCTTTATATAACAAAACTTCCATCCCTTTGTATTCCAGCCCCCTTGAAATGAAGATATTTTTCTGACCATTTAATTGCAGTTTGAGGTTTTTAAAAAAATGTATTCTCAGAGACCTGCTCCATATTTTGTTTCTTTGAATGGCTTTTTATAGCATAAATATCAGTCACATTTGTGTAATTAGTTGGCCATAACTACACAGACGATTACTACTCAGCTCTCCATTGGCTCACAGAGCATTTTTGATCACTTGGCCCTGATGCATCAGGCGAATAGTCAGCTTAACCAGCAGGTTCGGCTGTCATTCGTTTGACACCCGTAGAACCCCCCTTGCCTGCTCCCAGTGCAGACACCGTGCAGGCCCACAAGCCAACAGCTGCGTTGATTATGTATGATGATAACGGTGTCAGCCGTGGCTCAGTGGGCGGCACTCTTACCTCTTGAGTCAGAAGGTTGTGGGTTCATAGACCCACCCCAGAGACTTGAGCACAAAATCTAGGCTGACACTCCAGTGCTGTACTGAGGGAGTGCTGCACTGTTGGAGGTGCTGTCTTTCGGATGAGACGTTAAACCGAGGCCCCATCTGCTCTCTCAGATGGACGTAAAAGATCCCATGGCACTATTTCGAAGAAGAGCAGGGGAGTTATGCCCGGTGTCCTGGCCAATATTTATCCCTCAATCAACGAGGTCTGGTCATTATCACATTGCTGTTTGTGGGAGCTTGCTGTGTGCAATTGGCTGCCGTGTTTCCTACACTTCAAAAGTACTTCATTGGCTGTAAAGCGCTTTGGGACGTCCTGAGGTTGTGAAAGGCGCTATATAAATGCAAGTCTTTCATATTAAAAATTGCGAAGCTTCCTCAATTGCTGGCTCATAAACTAAATGATGGTTGAATGAGTTGAAACTTAAATTTTACGACTCGGAGATATATGGGGTTAACGGTTCAGGTTGATGACTTTTCATCCGTTCTGATGAAAGGTCATTGACCTGAAACATTAACTCTGTTTTTCTCTCCACAGATGCTGCCTGACCTGAGTGTTTCCAGCATTTTTGTGTTTTTATTTCAGATTTCCTGCACCTACAGTGTTTTGCTGTTGTAAGGGATATACAGGCGTGGGTTTGGCGTTTCCTTGGGCCACGATTGTTTACGCTGGTTTATGCCCATTTACGTCCATTTTATGTTCCCTGCGTATTCTAATGAGATTGGGAGGAGGCTTGGCTGTAACTTGACGGGTGCAAAATGAGGGCAACATTGGGAGTGTTTTTGGGTCGAACTGCCGGGTTACTCCCAAGGAGGAAACTCCAGCCCAGTTTGCTGATGCATCCTGTAGGTGTGGCGGCCGTGTGGGACGGCCCATTGGTGGGAACGTTTACATTTTAATAAAACAATTTTTAGACAGGAGTTGAGGGAAACAATGTGGTCCAAAGGTTACTAGAAATTATTTGGTACTTAAAAGCTATATTCTGGATATCCAGAGTGAGAAAGAAAAGTGGGTTGGTGAAAAAATCAAGACTTTCACGACCACCAGACATCCCAAAACGCTTTACAGTCATTGAACTACCTTTTGATGTGTAGTCACGGTTGTAATGTAGGAAATGCGGCAGCCAATTTGCGCACAGCATGCTCCCACAAACAATAATGTGGTAATGACTAGACAATCTGTTTTTAGTGATGTTGATTGAGAGATAAATATTGGCCAGGACACCAGGGATAACTCCAATGCTCTTCGAAATAGTATCGTGGGATGTTTTACGTCCACCTGCGGGAGTTTAACGCCTCCTCTTAAAGACAGCACCTCCGAAAGTGCAACACTCTCTCAGCAACTGCACTGGAGTGTCAGCCTAGATTTTTGTGCTCTAGTCTCTGGAGTGGGACTTGAACCCACAACCTGCTGACTCAGAGGCGAGGGTGCTGCCCACAGCCATGGCTGACAAAGGGAAGCAGGGAGTGGGAAGATATTAAAAAATGACTGTTCAAATCATGTAAAAGCAGTTTCTAAGAGTTGATTTTTACCATATACTCTTGCTGCTACTTAGCAGCTACTGTGTGGGCCACCAAGGCTGGGTGTGTCTGTGATAGCCTAGGTGTGACACCTATAAATTTGAAAACTATCACAGTAACACCTACAGCTGTAATCAATTACAGGCACTGTAGGGGCCAATGTTCCGACGAGTGTTTGATGCAAACAAGAGCCCCGTTGCCAAAATTTAGACACATCTATTCGGTACATGGGCAACGTCTTTCATTGAGTATTCCTGTACACGGTGCAGTGACTGGCCCTTTCAGAGTTAGTGTGCTACATGTGAGTTTATTATTGTGATTGCACAATTTCTCCGCCATTCCCCCAAATCGCTCTTGGTGCTTTCTGAAATCTTTTTTCGTTGCTGTTTTTTTTCTCAGGAAGGGAAGCTTCTAATGTAAAAATAAAGGTTTAAACAAAGTTTAAAAAAAAATTCACAATAGCGTGAATCAAGTTATCCATTGAATTGTATTTTTGTGTCTTTCATGTTTTCATTAAAGCTTTTACTTGAAGATCTCTCCTGAAAGCCTGCTTGGTTTTGACTTTTTTTGTCCAGACCTCTGACTTGAGCTAAGTACGTAAGAATTAAGAGCAGGAGTCGGCCATATGGCCCCTCGAGCCTGCTCCGCCATTCAATAAGATCCTGACTGATCTTCGACCTCAACTCCTTTCCTGCCTGATCTCCCTATCCCTCAATTCCCCTAGAGTCCAAAAATCTATCTCGGCCTTGAATATTTTCAACGATTCAGCATCCACAGCCCTTTGAGGTAGAGAATTCCAAAGATTCACAACCCTCAGAAATGCCTCATCTCAAGATTGTGCCCCCTAGTTCTAGACTCTCCAGCCAGGGTAAACGGTCTCTCAGCATCTACCCTGTCAATCCCCCTGCGAATTTGGATTGTGCCAGCTGAGCATATGCAGTGTGCCTAATTTCCCAGGATGCGTCAGTACTGTTCAGTCACTTGTAGCGATGGAATGTTTTTCTTTAGTTTCTAGCACTTTTACTCCACTTTTGAAAAACACGAAGGCAAATTTCAAGTTTTATTGAGGTAAAATGTATATTTTCTTATATGAAATAGTCTGCGGTGTGTGGAAAATTGTCTGCTTATACACCTGTTACTTTTGTTTTGTGTTCTATAAACTTTAGAAAGTATTAAGCTGAGAGGGAGAGATGGGTTATAAAGAGGGGGTGAGAAAGAAAGGTGGAAGTAGCGAGAGAGACTTTGATTGTTTAATTTTCAAAATTGGTTGAATTTTGAAATAGAAACAGAAAATGCGAGAAACACTTAGGTCAGGCAACATCTGTGGAGAAACCGAGTCAACATTTCAGGTCGTTGACCTTACATCGCTAACTTTTTCCAGTTCTGATGAAACAGGTTTTAACAAGTACAGAGGCAGGGAAAGGACAAAGTTTTTTACCATCTAACACCACTTTGATCATTCCAGCCCCTGGATCAAGTCATTCATTGCACGAACTACACTACAAGAAGCAATTCCTGCACAGGTTGGTTGCTGTTTTAGGTTCCACTGAGGAAACTTGTTTCTCAAGTTTTGGAGAACTATATAGCATGTTGGACACTTACTCACTCATACAATAGAGCTTGGAATGCAGTGACTCGAGCTGCATCAGTAACTGCTTTAGAAACGGGTTCGCTTTCATGCAAGGAAAACAATCGCCCCGGCAAGGTTGATGAAGGGATTCCTGGAGGTTTGAGCTCGACAGAATTCTATCTTTCTGTTTGATGAATGATGACGGATAGAGAAATTGTTTCTTCTCTGAAACTTGGAAATAGAGGACGTGTCAAGAACTGGAAATTCCCAATTTTAGAAAGCTAGTTTCTGCACTCTGCATCTTTCAATGCTACTTGCGTTTTAAGTATTATCTTTACTGTTAAGTTAGCCTCTTTGTTTTACTTGCCTGCCAACATACAACCTCCGGATTAACCAAAGTTTCCTGTATGTCCGGAAACCTCGATCTACCGGCAGAAATCAGGAGCCGTTTTGTTAGGCTTTTTTTCTTCTCGTGGCTTTGTTTTCAACAGTCGGGCTCTGGAAAGTCTCTCTGAAGCTGTTGCTAAGCTACAGAGACGCTTCCAAGGTACGGGCCGACTGTTTACAAGCTGTTGCTAAGCAACAGTGTTTGTTGTCAGATACGGAGATGAAAACCTCTGTATGCTTCAACATTAACTTTGTATGTCTGGCAGTTTTGATAGCTCGGCAACAGCTCGGTCCCGTCGGTGCTGGATATAACAAAGTTTCCTGTAGTATGAAATTAGTAAAAAAAAATAATTGCCATATTGAGTTGTGATAATGCATTAATAAAATATTGATAGTCTCTCAAAAAACACAAATCTTGCATCAAGATTTTATTTTATTCCATTTCCACACAATCAGACACACTTACAAAAATGCTTTGTTAATTCAGAATGCTGAATTGTCAGATTTTACTGGCCATACAGGCAGCTGAGTCTTGACTGGTATGAAAGAATCCAGTACTCATAAAATGAAAGCACCTTGCATAAAAATATACTTCTTTGGGATAGATATGAGCCCTGAAATTGGCAAACAAATAAATCACTGACCTCTACAAAAAGAGTTTGATGCATATAAAAGCCAATGACAAACCTTCCATTTACTTGTACTGTCTACTATGGTCTGTATCTTGCAAATGGAAGGCAACATCATAAACCATTCTTAAAATTTTTATCTTCTGTTGGTGGATGGAACACACTGCATTGTTTAAGAAACTCATTGATACACCAAATTAGCATTAACGTGTACTGGTGGTGATGTTCTGATAAACTCGCATGTCCTTTCAGCCCCAGCTGGCCCTTTGGTTAAGTTTAACTGTAACCACCCCCCCACCCCCTCCCCCCCCCCCCCCCCCCATTGGGCTAGAGTTGGGATCATCTTCACTTGCAAACTGCTTAATGAACTTCCAGCCAAGATTCAACTCCTGGTTGTCCTGCATTAGATGATATCAGAAATTCAATAAGGGTACTAACATTTGGACTCTGCATCCCCAGATGATGGAGCAAGAAAGAAAATCCAACAGGGTTCCCATTTTCAATCACAAGTGACAACAGGACTGGGCTCAGCTGTGATGGAGCTGAGAAATAGCCTGACTTATTCTGATGGTTCACAAATACAGGAAACTCTTTGGTATACGGGACCGGGATGGTGCCGGTTGATTAAAAATTCCGGATGATGGAGCGGGTTATCTACCGAGGCTATTTTTAACAAACGTGCAGCATACAGTAATTGGGTACTCACCTACAGAATGTTGTGTTAAATGGATGGTGGAAGATGCTCGATTAAGTACAGTACTGCCAGTTGAGGGTAATCCATAACTCTTTAATTACTTTACTGTATAAGTTTTGTTTTACTGTTAACGACTGTACAGAGCGTGGGAGAGTCAGACTCCTGTTGTTGAGGTGTTCGGACTTCCGACAGCACCAAGAAGCCGAGTAGTGGCAGTTTGGAGAACTACCCCCACTGACTGACTCGGACTCGGCAACATTGCCAGTTATTGAGGTGTTGTTTTCGGAGTGAGAATTTTGCCGGTTAATAGAGAATTCCGGATATTTAGGTGCCGTTTAAACAAGAGTTTCCTGTACTGTAATGGCCAATGGAGTATATTGTGTAAAAGGGAAACCATGAACTTTGCCCAGTGAGCAGTTATCGCCTTCAGGGAAGGGGTAGTGAACAGGGAGGAGGAAGCGTACAAAATCACTAATATAAAAGACATCTTACTCAGTGGATTTTAAAAATACGATGTTATGGTGCACCAGCCAAACACACGCTACAGTTGATAGCAATGAAAGAGCGTGACATTTTACAGTAAATTTGGTGGACTAGAAAAGGTAATTGGAGTTTAATTTACCCTGTATTTACTTCCCAAACTGACGGTCCTAGAACTAAACACTATAGTGAAACAGATTTATTTTTAGTCATCGATTAGAAGCCTGCAGTGTCCGCCTGTGGACTTTGATTGTGGTTAGTGAACTTGGGTATGGACTCCTTACATAAACAGAACAGATTTTGGAGCAACCAAACCGTGTAAACTTATGTAATTGCTAGAAATTCACCATAAAATTAACTTTTCTCTTTAAAGGACAATTTAAATACAAAATTAGTTGTGGCAACCCATCCTCTACAAAACCTCGAGATGCGTTGAAAACAGTGAGTTGTTGTCATGTCCCACGTGCAGTTTGTATTCAGGATTCCAACAGTTTTTGGTGCTATAACTGGTGATCAGCAAACAGGTTTTATTCTAAATCCTCAGACGACAAGGCTGCAAATTGGTTATTTACATCGTGCCACGTAGGGACCCCTCGATTATCCTTGCTCGTTGATGACACAGTTGAACTAGCATTTTGTTTTTCCTTCAGTTTGTCGCGAGACTTGGACTTTCTTCTCTTCTGGAAGTAGTCTGTTGGTACAGTGGCGGCCACTGTGTGCAGGAGCTCGTAGTAAATCTCAGCTGCAACCAGAGATCCTTTCAATAGATCCTCGACAGCAATCACTGATTTCAGCTCCTGGCACAAGCGATGAACAAGAGTCCCGCTATAGAGTCTTTCCAGGATAGAGAGACAATGGATGTTAGAGGACTTAAAGTATATACAGGTAATCAACCAAGTTGTTAGAAAACTGGTATCATTGCTCAAAATGTAAAACATCTGATCATAAGCAGGTTAGAAACAAGTTAGAAAAGTGAAATTCTGAACACTGCAGCGGTCTTCACCTGGTCACACCGACAAATCTCCCCCAGTGAAGAAAAATTCCTATTGAGATGGACATTAGGGACGGGGGTGGGGAGGGGCATTTCTTCAACCGGATAGAAAATTAATTTCCTGGGCTCTGCGAAGTGCAGAAACTGAAGAGAACTTTTACAAACAACAGGAAAGAGGGTTAAGTATCTGTTACCGGCCAATGGTTAGTGTATACCCTGGGATTTTCTTTGAGTGGGTGGGGTGCTACTTCTGAGCTATTGACTTGTGCTCAGACGAAATCTGGGAATGTCTGTACTGCAGAAAAGCTGCATTCCTGTTGTGCTAATATTAATTCACTCATAATTTGAGCAATGAAGTTATAAATCAGAAGGACATTAACCATATCCCACAGGCTACAGGACAGGAGGCGACTATTTGCTCCACTGAATCTATGCCGACTCTCAGAGCTATCTACTCAAGTTCCATTCACGTACATAGGAACAAGAGCAAGCCATTCAGCCCCTCAATCCTTTTCCACCATTCAGTTAGTTTACGGCTGGTATATGCCGCAACTCCATTTACCCATTGTTGATACGCTTACCTAATAAAAATATCTATCGATCTCATAAATAGGAGCAGGAGTAGGCCAATCGGCCCCTCGAGCCTGCTCCGCCATTCAATAAGATCATGGCTGATCTGATCCTAACCGCCAATCTACTATCACAGAACCATCTCCTGAATCTAACAGAATTAGACACACGAAATAGGAGCAGGATCAGGCTACACGGCCCCTGGGCCCGCTCCGCTACCCACAGGGCCATGTCCGATCCGAACCTAGACTCATGTCCAAATTCCTGCCCGCTCCCTGTAACCCTTAATTCCCTTTACTTCTAGGAAACTGTCTATTTCTGTTTTAAATTTATGTAATGATGTAGCTTCTACAGCTTTTTGGGGAAGCATATTCCATGGACCTACCACCCTCTGAGTGAAGTAGTTCCTCCTCATCTCAGTTTTGAAAGAGCAGCCCCTTATTCTAAGACTATGCCCCCTAGTTCTACTTTCACCCATCATCGGGAACATCCTCCCCCTTCACAATCTTATGTTTCAATAAGATCGCCTCTCATTCTTCTGAACTCCAATGAGTAGAGTCCCAATCTACTCAACCTCTCCTCATATGTCCATCCCCTCATCCCCGGGATTAACCGAGTGAACCTTCTTTGTACTGACTCGAGAGCAAGTATGTCTTTTAAGTATGGACACCAAAACTGTATGCAGTATTCCAGGTGCGGTCTCACCAATACCTTGTACAACTGAAGCAATACCTCCCTATTTTTATATTCTATCCCCCTAGCAATGAAAGCCAACATTCCATTGGCCTTCTTAATCACTTGCTGCACCTGCATACTAACCTTTTGAGTTTCGTGCACCAGGACCCCCAGATCCCTTTAGTACTTTCCAGTTTCTTGCCATTAAGATAATAACTTGCTCTACGATTTTTCCTGCCAAAGTGCATAACCTCACACTTTCCAGTATTGTATTCCATCTGCCAAATCTCTGCCCACTTACTTAGCCTGTCTATGTCCTCCTCACTCACTACTTTCCCTCCCATCTTAGTATCATCTGCAAACTTTGATATGTTACACTTGGTCCCCTCCTCCAAATCGTTAATATAGATTGTAAAGAGTTGGGGACCCAGCACTGACCCCTGTGGAACACCACTAGTTACTGATTGCCAGTCTGAGAATGAACCATTTATCCCAACTCTCTGCCTTCTGTTAGAGAGCCAATCCTCTATCCATGCCAGAATATTACCCCCAATCCCGTGATTTTTTATCTTAAGCAATAATCTTTTGTGTGGCACCTTGTCAAATGCCTTTTGGAAGTCTAAATACACTACGTCCACTGGTTCCCCTTTATCCACCCTATATGTTACTTCCTCAAAGAACTCCAGCAAATTTGTCAAACATGACTTCCCCTTCATAAAACCATGCTGACTTTGTCCTATTAAATTATGATTATCCAAATGTCCTGTTACTGTCTCCTTAATAATAGACTCCAATATTTTACCTACCACAGATGTTAGCCTATAATTTCCAGCCTTCTGTCTACTGCCCTTTTTAAATAAGGGCGTTACATTAGCAGTTTTCCAGTCTGCCGGGACCTTTGCTGAGTCCAGGGAGTTTTGGAAAATTATTACCAATGCATCCACAATCCCTACCGCCACTTCCCTCAAGACCCTAGGATGTAAGCCATCAGGTCCAGGTGATTTATCCGCCTTGAGTCCCATTATTTTACCGAGTACCACTTCCTTCGTGATTTTGATTGTGTTTAGCTCCTCCCGCCCCGTTTGTCCAGTGTTGGGATATTCTTAGTGTCCTCTACTGTAAAGACTGATACAAAATATTCATTGTGTTTTTGCCATCTCCATATTTCACACCATTAATTTCCCGGTCTCATCCTCTAAGGGACCAACATTTACTTTAGCCACCCTTTTTCTTTTTATATAACTACTAGCTGGGGGAGCCCGGCTTTGCCAGGGCTGTTTTGGGCCGGGCGGTTTAAATCGAGTGCGAGGCTTTGGGGCCTCTCTCTGTCCCTCTGTGAATCTGCTGCCGGGCAACATTTTAAATCGAGTCCCAGGCTTTTGGGCCCTGTCTGTGTCCCTCTCTCAATCTGCTGCCGGGCAACATTTCTACCTCTAAATACCTTGAAAGATGAAAGTGAAAGTACTTTAAAAAATAACAACATTTACCAAAAACGTTTTATAAGAGATACCAACTTTTTCAAAGCTGGATAGAGTAATTTGAGCTGGAAGCAGTGAAACAATGGCTGCCACATCCCTGAGATGAAAACGATTAGTCCCGCCCACACACACACACACCGACTGGCCAACCATCAGGGGACTGTACTGTAGGATTGGTCGACCCTTGACGTCAGTCAATCAATGCTAAGTAGCAGATAATGAGTTTAATTTTGAAAGTTTTTTTGCATAAGGCGCGAACAATTTTGGTCCGACCGAAAAGTAAATACGCTTACGACCGTCCCGGAAGCGTAAGCTTTCTTCGGAGGTAACGCGCGCGTAGGTACGCTCTATAACTTTCGAGCGCATAGCTGGACAGACAGACAGATCGACTCATTTATTATATATATAGATATAGATAGATAGATAGGTAAGAGATAAAAACTCTTATCTGTTTTTATGTTTTTATATTTTTTGCTAATTTACTTTCATAATCTATCTTCCCTTTCTTAATCAATCTTTTTGTTATTTTTTGCTGTCTTTTAAAGTTTTCCCAATCCTCTATCCTCCCACTAGATTTGGCTACCTTATATGCCCTTGTTTTTAGTCGAATACTATCCTTAATTTCTTTACTTAGCCACGGATGGCTGTCTTTTCTTTTACACCCTTTTCTTCTCAGTGGAATATATTTTTTTTGGAAGTTGTAAAATAACTCCTTAAATGTACACCACTGATCATGTATCGTCTTACCCTTTAATCTATTTTCCCAATCCACTCTACTCAATTCCACTCTCATACCTTCATAGTCTCCTTTATTCAAGCTTAGCACGCTTGTTTGAGATCCAACCTTCTCACCCTCTAATTGAATATGGAATTCAACCATGTTATGGTCACTCATTCCAAGGGGATCCTTTACTAGGACATTTTTAATTAATCCCGTCTCGTTACACAGGACCAGATCTAAGGTTGCTTGCCCCCTGGTCGGTTCAGTTACATACTGCTCAAGAAACCCATCCCGAATACACTCAATGAACTCATCCTCAAGGCAGCCCTGTCCAATTTGATTTGTCCAATTAATATGATAGTTAACATCCCCCATAATTATAGATGCTCCCTTATTACAAGCCTCAACTATTTCCTGATTGATACTCCGTCCAACAGAGTTGCCACTGTTCGGAGGCCTATAGACTACGCCCACTAGTGTTTTTTTCCCCCCTTATTATTCCTTACCTCCACCCAAACTGTTTCATTATCCTGATCTTTTGACCCAATATCATTTCTCTGTATTACAGTGATTCCTTCCTTTATTAACATAGCCACCCCACCTCCCCTTCCTTCCTGCCTGCCTGTCCTTCCTGATCGTTAAATAACCTGGTATGTTTAATTCCCAGGCATTGTCACCCTGCAGCCATGTTTCTGTAATGGCCACAAGATCATACCCATATGTAGTTATTTGTGCCATTAACTCGTCTATTTTGTTACGAATGCTATGTGCATTCAGATAGAGAACTTTCAAATATGTTTTGTGACACTTAGTTCCTGCTTTTGCCCTTTTTATTACTTTACCTTTTACTCCATACCTTCTGCCCCTTCCTGACACGCTCTGGTTTTTAATTTCCCCACTGCTACCTAAGTCTATGACCTTCTCTGTTGTCATTTTTATTATTTGCTCTCTAGGAGCCTCCCCCCCACTAGTTAGTTTAAAGCCCTCTCTACAGCCCTAGTTATATGATCCGCCAGGACTCTAGTCCCAGCACTGGCCAAGTGAAGCCCGTCCCAACGGAACAGCTCCCTCCTGCCCCAGTACTGGTGCCAGTGTCCCAGGAAGCAAAACCCATTTCTCCCACACCAGTCTTTGAGCCACGCATTTAACTCTCTAATTTTATTTGTCCTAGTCCAGAGATTATTACCCTTGAGGTTCTGTTTTTTAATTTGACCCCTAGCTGCTCATACTCCTTTTAACAGAACCGGCTTCCTAGTCCTATCTACGTCGTTTGTACCAACATGGACCACGACAACTGGATCCACCCCCTCCCACTGCAAGTTTCTTTCCAGCCCAGAGGAGATGTCCTTAACCCTGGCACCGGGTAGGCAACACAGCCTTCGGGACTCTCGCTCTCGGCTGCAGAGAACTCTATCTATCCCCCTAATAATACTATCCCCTACCACTACATTTCTATTTACTCCCCCCTCTTAAATGGCCCCCCGTTCCACAGTGCTGTGGCCAGGTTGCTCATCCTCCCTGCTCCTGTCCCCACAGGGAGTAAGAACCTCAAACCTGTTGGTCAAGGGCTGCGGCTCCTCCAGCTCTACCTCCTGGATCCCCGTACCTGCCTTACTCGTAGTCACACCGTCCTGTCCCTGACCATGGGCTACATCTGAATTACTTAACTTCATAGGTGTGACCACCTCCTGATACAGAGTCCAGGTACTTCTCCCCCTCCCTGATGAGCTGGAGTCTGAGCTTCAGACACTGCGACATCAACACAGAGCTGGAGTTCCTGTAGCAGCAGACACTTGTCACAGACGTAATCACCGGCTCCCACATCTTGCAACAGTAACACATCACCTGCTCTATTCTATGTAATTAATTAAATTTTTTATTGTTAGTTATGGACACCCTCTGCCCGATTTTAGATGCTAGTATCCCCTTTAATTAATTGGATTTAAATTAAATCAATCCCTCTAGTTACACCAGTTAAATGGTTTACCAACAGTCACTCTGCACCAGAAAGGCCTTGGTACACCACAGCAACCTTAAAAAGTATAAACCACAGACTTAAAAGTTTTAAAATGAGAGAAATACTCCAACCAATCACCTACCTGTTTTGTGGTGACGTCACACCTTGAATACTTTTTACCTCTCTCCTTGCCTGAGATTGGAGATTGGTGAGGCCTACCTGAGCCTCTGGGGCCTCTTGTAGTCGCTCTGCCGCACTGCTCCGCCTCCACCCGCTGCCGATGCTGCACTGAGGCCTACCTGAGCCTCTGGGGCCTCTTGTAGTCGCTCTGCCGCACTGCTCCGCCTCCACCCGCTGCCGATGCTGCACTGAGGCCTACCTGAGCCTCTGGGGCCTCTTGTAGTCGCTCTGCCGCACTGCTCCGCCTCCACCCGCTGCCGATGCTGCACTGAGGCCTACCTGAGCCTCTGGGGCCTCTTGTAGTCGCTCTGCCGCACTGCTCCGCCTCCACCCGCTGCCGATGCTGCACTGAGGCCTACCTGAGCCTCTGGGGCCTCTTGTAGTCGCGCTGCTCCGCCTCCACCCGCTGCCGCACTGAGGCCTACCTGAGCCTCTGGGGCCTCTTGTAGTCGCTCTGCTGCACTGCTCCGCCTCCACCCGCTGCCGATGCTGCACTGAGGCCTACCTGAGCCTCTGGGGCCTCTTGTAGTCGCTCTGCCGCACTGCTCCGCCTCCACCCGCTGCCGATGCTGCACTGAGGCCTACCTGAGCCTCAGGGGCCTCTTGTAGTCGCGCTGCTCCGCCTCCACCCGCTGCCGCACTGAGGCCTACCTGAGCCTCTGGGGCCTCTTGTCGTCGCTCTGCCGCGCTGCTCCGCCTCCTGCCGATGCCACACTGAGGCCTACCTGAGCCTCTGGGGCCTCAGGTAGTCGCTCTGTCTTAAATTTCAATTGACTGAAAATCCACAGCCTTCCAGGAGAGCTCCAGATTTCCACCACCCATTTACATTTAAAATATTCACCCATTTCCATTTTATGAATTCTGCTTTCGCCACTCCATGTCCCAACAACTTCTCTGTGTAAAGAAAGTCCTCCTTTTGGTGATGTCCTTAGCTGTGTCCTCTCGTGACCAACTCAGACCAGTGGCAATAGATTTTTCCGATTTATTTCATCAAAGGGCTTTGAACACCTCTATCAAATCTCTTCTTGCTCGTCTCTGTTCCAGTTAATGCAGCTCCAGTTTCTCAAGGCTATCCTCATCATTAAAGCTCTCAAACAGATCCTGCACCCCCTCCACAGCCTGGATATCCTTCCTATTACTTCCTTGAGTCTTCTGGACGCTGGAGGAATCGATGTCCTTGAGGTGCTGCCGAATTGCAGGTAAGTCCGTTCCCATCCTCGTCGCCACTGTAGTGTCCGTGTGTAGGTAAAGACACTGAAGACAGGAGTTGGTTCATAGGTATTTACTAAGCAAGTCTGGGGGGGGGTTCTAAAGGATATACACAATACACAGGCTTATATAGCCCAAGTGGCAATTACCGGCATTACGCACACCTGGGGCTCTTAAAGGCACATACACCACAATTCCTCCCCTTCTAGCTAACTAGTACATCATATTTTAAGTAATTATTAATTACATGTTATATGCAAAATAATATACATTGCTGTATTAATTAATTATAAGTTAGTCTCTCAGGAGGCTTCCTGACTCGGTCCGGATAACGCCTCGGGGGTGTAGTAGTTTCTGGTGGTGTAGTAGGTTCTTCTGGCAAGGCTGATTCGGCTTGAAGGCCAGTGTCGGGTTCATCGGGTTCCAGTATCACCGGATCGGAGGTAGATATGGGTATCTCTACTTCATCGTTAGATGTATAGCGTGGTGGTGTAGGTTGTCCCTTTTCGGATGACTTGATGATTTGGTCAGCATGGCGCCTTATTATGCTTTCTCCGATGTCCACGGTATACATCAGTGGTCCTAGTCGTGTGCAGATAGTTCCAGGCTGCCATTTCTCGGTACGGTAGTCCCGGGCCAAAACCGGTTGGCCTATCTGGAAGGCCCTAGTTGGCCTTTCATTCATGCCCTGAAACTGCCGGTTCTCCACGTCCCTTCGGATGTTGGGCTTGACCAAATCCAGCCGGCATCTTAGGTTTCTATTGTAGAACATCATGGCGGGAGTTTGGTTTGTAACCATATGTGTTGCATTCCTATATGCAAATAAGAAGTTATCCACCTTGTGCTGAAGTTTTATGTCTTCATTACCCATGGCCTTTATGGCCTTCTTAAAGGTCTGGACAAACCTTTCAGCCAATCCATTGGTGGCGGGATGGTATGGGGCGGACGTGTAGTGCTTTACCCCATTGTTCTTGAAGAACTTTCTGAATTCTTTGGACACAAATTGCGGTCCATTATCAGAACATATCTGTTCCGGCAGCCCATTCCTGGCAAATATGGTCCTTAATACTGTGATGGTTTTTTCCGTGGTGGTGGAGGACATCTTTATTACCTCCGGCCACTTGGAGTGTGCATCAACTGCGATTAAGAACATTGAGTCCATAAATGGACCAGCAAAGTCGATGTGCACCCTTTGCCAGGGAGATGAGGGCCACTCCCATGGATGTAGAGGGGCCTGTGGCGGAGCATTTTGGACCTTCTGGCATCCTAGGCAGCTCTTGGTCATGTCTTCGATGTCTCCATCGATACCTGGCCACCATACAAACGCCCTAGCTAGGTTCTTCATTTTCACTCCACCCAGATGCCCCTCGTGAAGCTCCTTTAGCACTTTATCCTGGAGTTTGGGTGGAATCACCACTCTGGATCCACACATCAAGGTTCCTCGGCACACTGACAGCTGTTCTCTTCTTTGCGAGAATGCTGGCAACAGTGGTTCGCCATGTGCTGGCCATCCCTTCATTGTTAAATCGTAGACCCGTGAGAGAGTAGGGTCATTTCTGGTCTCCCTTTCAATGGCAGAATTTGTCACCGGTAGACATTCCACTATGGTAGAGTGGAATATCTCTACTGGGTCTACTGTAGGTGCCTCTTCTATCGTTGGCAACGGCAGGCGCGATAAACCGTCAGCATTCCCATGCTGTTTTGACCCTTTGTATTCAATGTTGTATTGGTGTGCCCCTAGAAAAAGGGACCACCTCTGTAGTCTTTGTGCCGTCATAATGGGGACACCTTTCTTAGGGTTGAATATGGAGATGAGGGGTTGATGGTCAGTCAGCAAGGTAAATTTTTGTCCGTGTAGGTAATGGTTGAATTTCTTCACTCCCCATACCAGACTGAGTGCTTCCCTGTCTATCTGGGAATAGTTACGCTCAGCTGAGTTCAATGAGCGTGATGCAAAAGCTATCGGCCGTTCCGAGCCATCAGGGAATCTATGGGACAATACCGCTCCTATGCCGTAAGGGGATGCATCGCACGCTAGTCTGATTGGTAGTGATGGGTTGTAATGAGCCAAAACTTTCTCGGATGTGATTAAGTCTTTACATTTATGGAAGGCACGTTTACAGTCTTCGTTCCATTTCCAAATCACTCCTGTGCGTAGAAGATCATTAAGAGGGTGTAGAATAGTTGATAAGTTCGGTAAAAATTTATGATAGTAATTTATTAATCCCAGGAATGACCTCAATTGTGAAACATTTTCAGGTGCTGGGGCTTTTATAACTGCTTCAATTTTTTCAGGTGACTTATGCAACCCTTCCTTATTAATTATGTGGCCACAATATGATATCTGATTTTGGAAAAATTCGCACTTGGGGCGATTTGCTCGTAGGCCCCGTTCTTTCAGCCTAGTGAGCACCTGCTCCAAATTGGCACGGTGCTCGTTGTCGTTTTCTCCTGTTACAAGGATGTCGTCTAGGTAACACTGAGTCCCCGGAATCCCTTGCAGGACTTGCTCCATAGCTCTTTGCCAGATAGCTGGAGCTGATGCTACTCCAAAAACCAGTCGATTGTACTGGTACAGGCCTTTGTGTGTGTTTATTGTGAGATACTTTTTAGAGGTCTCCTCAACCTCCATCTGTAGATATGCCTGTGCCAAGTCAATTTTTGTGAAACGTTTTCCTCCGGATAGTGAGGCGAAAATATCTTCTATCCTCGGAAGAGGATACTGTACCGTGTGAAGGACCGGGTTTACAGTCACCTTAAAGTCCCCACAGATGCGAATTTTTTTCTGTTCCTCAGAGTTATTTTTCAATGCTTTTTTCATGACTGGAACGATGGGTGTTGCCCATTCGCTCCAATCTATTTTGGATAATACGCCTGCCTTTTCCAAATTCTCCAGCTCTGCCTCGACTGCCGGACGTATTGCGTGTGGCACCGGTCTTGCCTTAAAATTTTTTGGAATTGCTGCATCTTCCACTTTTATTGAGGCGGTGATGCCTTTCAAGGTTCCTAGTTTCTCTTGAAACACTTCTTTGGCGTTGGCCAAGATGTCTTTTAATCGTTCAGGTATGATGTCATCATTGTTTTTTTCCTTACTGGTCGCCGTCAGTGCCTGAATGGAGTGCCAGTCTAAACGTATCTTCCTTATCCATTCACGTCCCAACAACGGTGGACCACCATCTTGTAGAATGTATAAATACAACTTTTGTATTTCTTTGCCGTTGTATACCACAGGCACCCTTATTTTTCCTTTGGGGTAGACTTTCTGCCCCGTATATGTTTTTAAGATAATGGATGTGTCTTTTAGAGGTATATGCGAAAATAGCGCCTCGTAATCTCGTCGATTTATTACGGTTAGAGCTGATCCTGTATCTAGCTCCATTTTAACTGGGGACCCTGCTATTATGAGGGTAACCCAAATGGTCTGGTAATCTTCATTGGCAATTACATTATGTAATTTGAGAGAGCTTAGTCTCTTGTTTCCGGAGTCGCTATCGCTCTTCTGGTCTTTGGAGCTACTGTCCGTCATCATTTGTACCTTTCTGTGCTTTTCCTTATTGATTCTTTTCCCGTTAGTGGATTTTTTATTTTCAGATCGGCATACACGTGGAATGTGTCCCATCTTTCCGCATCGCCTGCATGCTTTTTCTTTGAACCAGCAATCCCTCTGGTCATGGTTGGATCTGCCGCAGCGATAACATCTCTCGAAACCCCGTGTCATTTTATGGGTGCAGAAGCCCTGTGGCCTTTGCTGTATCTTTGCCGCTCCTATTGCACTGAAAGCCTTGTCCAGTGTTAAATCTTTTCCAGAAGATACCTTTTTTTGTGTTTCTACACTTAGGGGATCGCAGATGAATTTGTCTTGCAGAGAATCTGCCAGTCCTGCCTCGAATTGGCAGTGTAGGGTATCAACAATCTCCTCAAAATTCTTGTCCATCGGTTCGGCTGGAGTGATTAAGTTGCGTAACAGCTTGTATGTTTCTGCGCCCATTAGATCCAGAAGCACTGAAGCTTTTTTTTCATCTTCTATTCCATTTGCGGTGCAAAACACCTCCACTCTTTCTACATATGTGGTCCAATCCTCTATCTTGTTATCAATATTGCCAAAGTTAGGCTCTGTTTCGTTATCAACAGCATCAATATTGCCAGACTTAGGCATTTCAAAAAAGATATGGCGCTTCCCGTGCTTTTTTCTCTCTCTCTCTAGCAACGATATGGCGCTTCCTGCGCTTTCCCGCCGCTGCTACCGATAACAACGCTGTTTTACTGTGGTTTCCGTTTATTCACTGTTGGAGACTCGTTCCCGACGGAGGTCTAAACGCTGACCTGCTTGCCGCGCCGGCCGTCTCCCGAGTGCACCCTCCCAGTCCGTTATTGCTTGCCTCCGATTTCGCTGCCTGTCTCAGCTGTAGAGCCCGCTGCTGGAGCTCCAGCCTGACGCCCAGGAAGGATTAGCGCAGTACCTGCCACCAGCTTGGCCAGCTGGTGAAACCACAGTTTCTATTACTTCCTTGAGTCTTCTGGACGCTGGAGGAATCGATGTCCTTGAGGTGCTGCCGAATTGCAGGTAAGTCCGTTCCCATCCTCGTCGCCACTGTAGTGTCCGTGTGTAGGTAAAGACACTGAAGACAGGAGTTGGTTCATAGGTATTTACTAAGCAAGTCTGGGGGGGGGGGGGGTTCTAAAGGATATACACAATACACAGGCTTATATAGCCCAAGTGGCAATTACCGGCATTACGCACACCTGGGGCTCTTAAAGGCACATACACCACAGATCACCTCATTTCTTCACATTGGATTGTCAAAAATGCTAACTGACGCACAAGAAGTGTTCCAAGAGGGACTCGGAACACTAAAAGGCATAACAGCGACGATCAAAATAGAGGAAAATGCAAACCCAAAGTTTTTTTTAAGGCCAGACTGGCGCCTTATGCGATCCGCCCAGCCGTCGAAGCAGAGCTGGAAGGTTTGGAACGTTCTGGAGTATTGTCCAAAGTGGACTGGGCTACACCCATCGTTCCTGTAATGAAGAAGTCGTTGAGTAATACGCCTGGGCAACCAAAGAAGATTCGCATCTGTGGGAACTTTAAGGTGACAGTGAACCCAGTCCTTCACACGGTACAATATCCGCTTCCGAGGATTGAAGATATTTTCGCCTCGCTATCTGGAGGAAAACGCTTCACTAAGATTGATCTGGCCCAGGCGTACCTGCAAATGGACGTAGAAGAAGCCTCGAAACAGTACCTCACGATCAACACTCACAAAGGTCTCTACCAATACAACCGCCTGGTGTTCGGGGTAACATCAGCTCCGGCTATTTGGCAAAGGGCAATGGATCAAGTCCTGCAAGGGATTCCAGGGACCCAGTGTTATTTGGACGACATCCTGGTCACAGGCGAAAATGACAGTGATCACCTCGCCAACTTGGAGCAGGTGCTCACTAGATTGAAGGAATATGGGCTCCGAGCTAATCGCCACAAATGCGAGTTTTTCCAGAAGCAGATCTCGTATTGTGGCCACGTTATTGATGAAGAGGGGTTATATAAGTCCCCTGAAAAGATTGAGGCAGTAGTCAAGGCTCCAGCACCGGAAAATGTGTCACAACTGAGGTCGTTCCTCGGGCTGGTGAACTACTACCATAAGTTCTTGCCGAATTTGTCTACGTTACTACACCCACTGAACACCCTACTGCAAACGGGGGTACCTTGGAAGTGGAATGGCGAATGTAAACGAGTTTTCCAGAAGTGCAAAGAATTGATCACATCAAAAGAGGTGTTGGCTCATTTCAACCCAGCACTACCAATTCGGTTGGCGTGTGATGCATCACCCTATGGTATTGGAGCGGTGCTGTCGCACAAATTCCCGGACGGCTTGGAGAGGCTAGTAGCCTTTGCGTCTCGGTCACTAACCTCAGCCGAGCGTAACTACGCCCAGATTGACAGGGAGGCCCTCAGCCTAGTGTGGGGAGTGAAAAAGTTCAACCACTATCTGCACGGGCAGAAGTTCACCTTGCTGACTGACCACAACCACTTGTCTCCATCTTTAATCCAAAGAAGGGCGTTCCGGTGATGACTGCGCAACGGCTACAAAGATGGTCCCTTTTTCTAGGGGCGAACCAATATGAAATCAAGTATAAGGGCATGGAAACGCTGATGGGCTATCACGCCTGCCACTGCCTACTGCGGAGGAAGCACCAGCAGTGGACCCTGTCGAAATATTTTATTCGACTATAATTGAACGCTTGCCAGTAACTAGCGCGGATATAGAGGAGACCCGAAATGACCCAACACTGTCTCGGGTATATGATTTGACGGTGAAGGCCAACACATGGCAACTCACTGTTGCCAGCATTCTCATCCAGAAGAGAACAGCTGTCAGTATGCCAGGGGACCTTGATGTGTGGATTACGAGTGGTAATTCCACCCAAGTTAAGGGAGAGTGTGCTCAATGAGCTTCACGAAGGCCATCTGGGAGGGGTGAAAATGAAAAGCCTTGCTAGGGCTTATGTGTGGTGGCCGGGGATCGATCAGCAAATCGAGGACCTGACAAAAAGCTGCTCAGGATGCCAGAAGGTCCAAAATGCACCACCACATGCCCCTCTACACCCATGGGAGTGGCCCTCCTCTCCATGGCAACGGGTGCATATTGATTTTGCTGGTCCATTCATGGACTCAATGTTCTTAATAGCCGTGTATGCGCACTCGAAATGGCCTGAGGTGATCAAAATGTCTTCCACCACCACGGAGAAAACGATTGCAGTCCTACGGACCATATTTGCCAGGAACGGCTTGCCAGAGCAGATTTGCTCTGATAACAGACCACAGTTTGTGTCCGAAGAGTTTCGGAAATTTATGAGAAGGAATGGGGTAAGGCATTACACATCCGCCCCGTATCATCCAGCCACAAATGGATTGGCTGAGAGGTTCGTACAAACCTTTAAAAAGGCCGTAAGGGCCATGTGCGATGACGACATTCCACTGCAGCATAAGGTGGACAATTTCCTGTTAGCCGACAGAAATGCAACACATGCAGTTACCAACCAGACCCCGGCCATGATGTTCTTTAACCGAAGGTTGAGATCTCGTCTGGATTTGCTCAGACCAAATGTACGAAGAAATGTTGAGAATAAGCAATTCCAGCACATCAATGAGAAGCCGATAAGGAGCTTCAATGTAGGGCAACCAGTCTTGGCCCGCGACTACCGAACAAGAGAAATGGCAACCAGGAACGATATGCACACGGCAGGGGCCACTAATGTACACAGTGAATGTTGGGGAGAACATTGTGAGACGCCATGTCGACCAGATCCTAGCGTCACAGGAACGAGTCAACCCCATGTCTCGCGTACCTGGTAATGAACACGACATACAGGTAGCATCTACCCCAGAAACAGTAGCATCGGAAGCTGATGAACCAACCGACGACAGGGGGCCAGAATCGCCTCCGCACCAAGAGCAAGACACTCAGGAAGCCGCCCCAAAGACTGAATTTATAAATGGACTATTTTCAGTTAATGTTGCATGTTAAAAGTGTTAGTTGTTAAATGAATGTTATGGTACTGTTAATCTAAAAGGGGAGGAATTGTAGTGTATGTACCTTTAAGGGGTGAGCTACTTTTTACAGCTCCTGTATACTGTAGTACCGGCAGTGACCACACCTGTATATAACCCTGAGTAGGGAGCTGTACTGTTTAGTTTTAGAGCAACCCTCATCCAGTAAACACCTGTTGATTGTTCCTCTGCAGTCTCTGTCGATTATTTGAAGGACACACTACCTAAAGATTCACGGATTCAACATGGATCACATCCATCATCCCTATGTCCTCACATTTACCCATGCTCCCCATTTGTGTGCAAATTGATATTACTACTCTATCCTTGATTAGATTAATATACAACAACGTGTATTTGTATAGCACCTTTAACGTAGTAAAATGTCCCAAGGCGCTGCACAGGAATATTAGAAGACAAAAAATTTGACACCGAGCCACATAAGGATAAATTAGGGCAGGTGACCGAAAGCTTGGTCCAAGAGGTCGGTTTTAAGGAGTGTCTTAAAGGAGGAGGGGTTTAGGGAGGGAATTCCAGAGCTTAGGGCCCATGCAACAGAAGGCACGGCCACCAAAGGTTGAGCGATTTATAATCGGGGATGCTCAAAAGGGCAGAATTAGAGGAAAGCAGATATCTTGGGGGTGGGGGGGTTGTGGGGCTGAAGATTACAGAGATAGGGAGGGGCGAGGCCATGGAGGGATTTGAAAACAAGGATGAGAATTTTGAAATCGTGGCGCTGCTTAACCAGGAGCCAATGTACGCATCACAACTGTTGAATAATTAGACTGTAATTTTAATTGGGGCAGGGACAGGTAACCAGTAATATACAGGACAAAATAACTTTTCTACTAACTGATCATTTTCTTAATCTTGAAAACAGTGGGTTCAAAATATTATTGGAATAGGCTGAACATACTGTAACATCTAGTGAGAAAACCGTAAGAGAAGGTGCACCTTGTGCTGTTTAAACACAGGAGAGAAACTAGTTCATGACATTTGCTGTATCTTTTGTCCAAATTCATTTCATATATAGGCGAGGAACATGTAGATCAGATTCACCACCAATAGCCTTTGCAAGATTTTAAATGTGAATTCTACCAACCATACTACCATTTCCGGGAATCTAAGGGAGGCCGGAGGGAACAAGGCATTATCCATTTTTCAGATGAGATAATGAACATGAAACTGGTATTCATTAAGCCTCAGTGATCATGCAGCTATCTACAGTAAACTTGTATATATTTCCCCTTACCGTGTAATATCAGGCATTGCAAGGGGACAGCGCAGGAGCTGATTTAGATAGATTCCAATTAAAAGACAGCTCTGCCACTGACAGAAGACATGAGCCATATCGATATCCAGATTCCCCATCTGCTGCTTTCTGTGTCTCAGCCGGGACAGTCTGTCGTACACCATTCGAACACCCTTCTCCTCAGAGCTCACGTTACCTAGGCAGGTTTGATTGGATACGTAAATAATTAGTCATGCTCCCTCCGAGTTCCCCAGCAATTACTTATCATTTCCATTGTTAGATGACGTTCACAGAATGGTCACGGAGTATCCCAAATTACACCCGTATATCGGGCCACTGAAACCCTGTGACTGCTTTTGGGGCTGCCATCAAAGATTCCCCTAAGAATTAAGTCAGACCCCATCATTTAATGTTAACCCTTATTCTAGAATATTGGTCTTTATGACTAAAGTTACAAAAACTATTCTATAAATTTCCCATTAAATGATTATTTAGAACGAGCAAAAGGCCCCGGATTTGACTCCCACGATGTGCTTGAGTTTGCTGGTCTCGGCCGGGGCAGCACACGGGGTATTATAACTGCTCTGGACATCTCTGGATTTGGAGGGGGGGGCGGGGGGGAGATGGGAAAATGAGACGGTTGCTGCTTCCAAGTGATATCCAGTGACCTCTCTCGGAAAGCACATGACGGATGTCAGGCAAGAACAGACTAGGGTTGGCTTTAATGGTCAAGAGCCTGCTGACAATCAGTCTCGGCTCCCGGATGGAAATGCCCATTCGAGGTCTGGCCAGTGCGGATAGAACAGTACCCCAGCAAGAGTCACCACCTGGCGATGGGGATAAAAGAAAACTGGCATTACTTCAAAGGATTTAATCCTCCATACCTCCCAACAGCATTAAGATGTCTTGAGGATATTATGGTGCTATGTAAATGCATGTTGTCTCTCTCCCTCTTATACACCATTAAGGAATAGGGGGTAAACCACTCTGAAGAAGTCAGTCCATTCTACATCTGTCAATAACACTTGACAGCAACAAAGAGGTGACTGATTGCAGCACAGATCAACTTTTCCCCTTTTTTATCCAGGCCAGTAAAGAAAGGGAGAAGTGAAAAGATGAAAGAAGGGGACCAGCTTTTCCAGATCGTGAACTCAGTGTAGAGAAATTGTGATGGGAAACCAGTATCATGCAACCCCTGTGGTGCAGCGCTAATGTACGAGTGTACTTCACCACCGAATCACGTCACTTTGATTTACAATATACTGACACAGAAGTGCTATTAACACAGGCTTTCTTTCCACATCTATTTACCTGGCGTGTGCATTATTTTATGCAATTCTCCAGTTACAATGGAAAGCAGCAGAGCCTGAAGGTGGTGCAGAGTCACCTTGGGTTCAGCATGCGCTACCCAGTAGCAGGTTACAGCAACTGTTAACTGCAGGTGAGCTGGCACGGACTGCACATCAGGTTTCGCTTTCAGAGTGTCCAATAGAAAGCTGATCCTGTCTGACATAGAAAGCTGCAAAAGATAACGCGTATGATCAAACCAATCCACTTAGACGGGACTCAGCTCAGCTTTAATTCTTAATCTACAGAATGGTTTACTGCCTAATATTTTGGGATCAGGAAGGTTTTTTATTATTAAACTGGAATACATAGAAGATAGGAGCAGGAGTAGGCCATTCGGTCCCTCGAGCCTGCTCCGCCATTCAATGCAATTATGGCTGATCATCCAAATTCAGTACCCGGTCCCTGCTTTCTCCCCATATCCCGTGATCCCTTTAGCCTCAAGAAATATATCCAACTCCTTCTTGAATATATTTAATGAATTGGCCTCCACTGCCTTCTGTGCTAGAGAATTCCACAGGTTCACCACTCTCTGGGTGAAGAAATTCCTCCTCATCTCTGTCCTAAATGGTTTACCCCTTATCCTTAGACTGACCCCTGGTTCTGGACTCCCCCGCCATCGGGAACATCCTTCCTGCATCTAGTCTGTCCAGTCCTGTTAGAATTTTATAAGTTTCATAGAAACATAGAAGATAGGAGCAGGAGTAGGCCCTTCGAGCCTGCTCCGCCATTCAATGAGATCATGGCTGATCATTCAAATTCAGTGCCCTGTCCCTGCCTTCTCCCCATATCCCTTGATCCCTTTAGCCTTAAGAATTATATCTAACTCTTTCTTGAATATATTTAATGAACTGCCCTCTGTGGCAGAGAATTCCACAGGTTCACCACTCTCTGGGTGAAGAAATTCCTCCTCATTTCAGTCCTAAATGTCCTACCCCTTAGACTATGACCCCTGGTTCTGGACTCCCTGACCATCAGGAACATCCTTCCAACATCTAGTCTGTCCAGGCCTGACAGAATTTTATAGGTTTCGATGAGATCCCCTCTCAATCTTCTAAACTCCAGTGAGTATAAGCCCAATCGTCCCAATCTCTCCTCATACGTCATTCCTGCCATCCCAGGTATCAGCCTGGTGAATCTTCGCTGCACTCCTTCCATGGCAAGAACGTCCTTCCTCAGATAAGGCGACCAAAACTGCACACAATACTCAAGGTGCGGTCTCACCAAGGCCCTGTACAACTGTAGCAAGACATCCTTGTTCCTGTACTCGAACCCTCTTGCTACGAAGGCCAACATACCATTTGCCTTCTTAACCGCCTGCTGCACCTGCATGCTTACCTTCAGCAACTGGTGCACAAGAACACCCAGGTCTCTTTGCACTTCCCCTTCTCCCAATCTATTGCCATTCAAATAATAATGTGCCTTCCTGTTTTTGCCACCAAAGTGGATAACTTCACATTTATCCACATTATAGTGCATTTGCCATGTTTCTGCCCAATCACCTAACCTGTCCAAATCGTACTGGAGTTTCACGACATCCTCCTCACAGCTTACCCTCCCACCCAGTTTTGTGTCGTCTGCAAATTTGGAGATATTACATCCAATTCCCTCGTCCAGATCATTAATATATATTGTGAACAGCTGGGGTCCTAGGACCGATCCTTGCGGTACCCCACTAGTCACTGCCTGCCACTCAGAAAACGACCCGTTTATTCCAACTCTTTGCTTTCTGTCCGCCAACCAGTTCTCTATCCAAGTCAATACCTTGCCCCCAATCCCATGTGCCTTAATTTTGCACGCTAATCTCTTATGTGGGACCTTATCGAAAGCCTTCTGAAAGTCCAAATACACCACATCCACTGGTTCTCCCATATCTATTTTACCAGTTACATCCTCAAAAAATTCCAGTAGATTAATCAAGCATGATTTACCTTTTGTAAATCCATGTTGACTTTGTCCAATCCTGTCACTGCTTTCCAAGTGCTCTGCTATTACATCTTTTATAATGGACTCTAGCATTTTCCCCACCACCGATGTCAGGCTTACCGGTCTATAATTCCCCGCTTTTTCTCTGCCACCTTTTTTGAATAGTAGGGTAACATTAGCTACCCTCCAATCCATGGGTACTGTTCCAGAGTCTATTGAGTTCTGGAAGATGACCAGCAATGCATCTACTATTTCCAGGGCCACTTCCTTAAGTACCCTGGGATGTAGATTATCAGGCCCTGGGGATTTATCGGCCTTCAGTCCCATCAATTTTCCTAACACCATTTCCCTACAAATACTGATTTCTGTCAGTTCCACCCTTTCATCAGACCCTATGTTCCCCGGTATTTCTGGCAGGTTATTTGTGTCCTCCTTTGTGAAGACAGAACCAAAATATGTATTTAGTTGGTCTGCCATTTCTTTGTTCCCCATTATAAATTCCCCCGACTCTGACTGCAAGGGACCTACGCTTGACTTCACCAATCTTTTTCTCTTCACATATCTATAAAAGCTTTTACAGTCAGTTTTTATGTTCCCTGCAAGCTTACTCTCATATTCTATTTTCCCTTTCTTAATTAATCCCTTTGTCCTCCTTTGTTGAATCCTGAACTGCTCCCAATCCTCAGGATTATTGCTATTTCTGGCCAATTTGTATGTCCTCTCCTTGGATCTTATGCTATCCCTAATTTCCCTTGTTACCCACGGTTGAGTCACCTTTTTTGTTTTATTTTTATGTCAAACTGGGATGAACAACTTCTGTAGTTCATCCATTTGGTCTTTGAATGTTTGCCATTGCCTATCCACCGTCAACCCTTTGAGTGCCACTCCCCAATCAATCCTACCCAACTCGCTCCTCAGACCATCGTAGTTTCCTTTATTTAAATTGAGGACCCTTGTTTTTGAGTCAACTACTTCATTCTCCATCTTAATGAAGAATTCGATCATATTATGATCGCTCCGACCCAAGGGGCCTCTCGTACAACAAGATTGCTAATTAATCCCTTCTCGTTACATAATACCCAGTCTAAGATGGCCTGATCTCTGGTTGGTTCCTCGACATATTGGTCCAGGAAACCATCCCGTAAACACTCCAGGAATTCCTCCTCCACAGTATTTTTACCAATTTGGTTAGCCCAATCTATATGTAGATTAAAGTCACCCATGATGACTGCTGTGCCCTTATTGCACGCTTCTTTAATTTCCCTTTTAATGCCATCCCCAACCTCCGCCTTACTGTTTGGAGGTCTATATACCACTCCCACTAATGTTTTTTTCCCCTTAGTATTCCACATCATCAGAGCTAATATCCTTCATTACAATTGTGTTAATCCCTTCTTTAACCAGTAATGCTACCCCACCTCCCTTTCCTTTTTGCCTATCTTGAGTTCCCAGTCTTGGCCGTCCTTGAGCCACGTTTCCGTAATCCCAACCAAATCATATTCGTTTACCTCTATTTGCGCAGCCAATTCATCCACCTTATTACAAATGCTCCTCGCATTAAGACACAAAGCCTTCAGGCTTGTTTTTTTAACGCTCTTAGACCTATTAGAATTATTTACTGTGGCCATGTTTGATTTAAACCGTTGATTTCTGTGACTGCCACTTTTGTTTTTCTCCTTCCTATCTTTTGCTTTTATCCTCATTTCCCTTTCCTCTGTCTCCCTGCTCAGGTTCCCAACCCCCTTCCATTTTAGTTTAAACCCTCCCCCACAGCACTAGCAAACAAACCCCCTAGGACATCGGTTCCAGCCCTGCCCAGGTGCAGACCGTCCGGTTTGAACTGGTCCCACCTCCCCCAGAACCGGTTCCAATGTCCCAGGAACTTGAATCCCTCCCCCTGGCACCATTCCTCTAGCCACGTATTCATCTGAAGTATCCTTCTATTTCCACTCTGACTAGCACGTGGCACTGGTAGCAATCCTGAGATTACTACCTTTGAGGTCCTGTTTTTTAAATTTACCTCCTAACTCCCTATATTCCGCTTTTAGGACCTCATCCTGCTTTTTACCTACATCGTTGGTGCCTATATGCACCACGACAACTGGCTGTTCACCCTCCCCTTCCAAGATGTTCTGCAGCCGCTCGGAGACATCCTTGACCCTTGCACCAGGGAGGCAACACACCATCCTGGAGTCTCGTTTGCGGCCACAGAAACGCCTATCTATTCCGCTTACAATTGAATCCCCTATTACTATAGCTCTACCACTCTTTTTCCTCCCATTCTGTGCAGCAGAGCCACCCCTGGTGCCAGGAAGTTGGCTGCTGCTGCCTTCCTCTGATAAGCCATCTCCCCCCACAGTACTCAAAGTGGTGTATCTGTTGGAGAGGGGGATGGCCACAGGGGACCCCTGCACTACCTGCCTGCACCTAGTACTCTGCCTGTTGGTCACCCGTTCCCTTTCTTCCTGTCTAAACTCTACCTGTGGTGTGTCCAACTCCCTCAATGATATCCCCTCTCATTCTTCTAAACTCCAGCGAGTACAAGCCCAATCGACCCAATCTCTCCTCATACGTCATTCCTGCCATCCCAGGTATCAGTCTGGTGAATCTTCGCTGTACTCTCTCCATGGCAAGAACATCCTTCCTCAGATAAGGCAACCAAAACTACACACAATACTCAAGAAGTAACAACAGAAAATGCTGGAAAAACTCAGCAGGTCAGGCAACATCCGTGGAGAGAAATTTGAGTTGACGTTTCGGGTCGAACCCTTCTTCAAAACTGGAAAGAAAAGAAAATAGATCGAAGGCAGGGCTGCGATCGGACAAAGAAGTGAAAGAGACAAAAGAAGTAGAAGAGACAATAAAAGGTGTTCGAAGCCAGACAAGATGGTAATAGGCTGAGATTAGGTGTGAAGTGTGCTGGCAGGGCAAGAGATAGCTGCCAGGTGGGAGAGAGAAACAAAAGGAAAGGGGGGGGGGGAAAGGAAAAATTACAGGTAAAAAATTAATGGGGGCCGAGGTTATGATCTGAAATTGTTGAACTCGATATTGAGTCCGGAAGGCTGTAAAGTGCCTAATCGGAAGATGAGGTGCTGTTCGAGTTTACGTTGAGCTTCCGTGGAACAATGCAAGAGGCCAAGGACGGTGAGGTCCGAGTGGGAATGGAGCGGTGAATTAAAATGACAGGCGACCGGAAGCTCGGGGTCACCCTTACGGACTGAGCGGAGGTGTTCCGCAAAGCGGTCACCCAATCTGCGTTTGGTCTCCCCAATGTAGAGGAGACCGCATCGTGAGCAGCGAATACAGTATACTAGATTGCAAGAAGTACAAGTAAATCGCTGTTTCACCTGGAAGGGGTGTTTGGGGCCCTGGACAGTGGGAAGGGGGGAGGTATAGGGGCAGGTGTTACATCTCCTCCGCTTGCACGGGAAGGTGCCAGGCGAAGGGGAAGGGCTGTTTGGGGTGATAGAGGACTGGACTAGGGTGTCTCGGAGGGAGCGGTCCCTACGGAATGCTGAAAGGGGAGGGGAAGGGAAGATATGTTTGGTGGTGGGATCACTTTGGAGGTAGCGGAAATGCCGGAGGATGATCCGTTGAATGTGGAGGCTGGTGGGGTGAAAGGTGAGGACAAGGGGAACCCTATCGTGGTTCCGGGAGGGAGGGGCAGGGGTGAGGGCAGAAGTGCAGGAGATAGAACTGACACGGTCAAGGGCAGTGTCAACCACGGTAGAGGGGAATCCTCGGTTGTGGAAAAAGGAGGACATGTCTGAAGCACTGGTGTGGAAGGTGGCATCGTCGGAGCAGATGCGGTGGGAGACGGAGAAACTGGGAGAATGGAATAGAGTCCTTACAGGAAGCGGGGTGGGAGGAAGTGTAGTCCAGGTAGCTGTGGGAGTCAGTGGGCTTGTAGTGAATATTGGTCGATAACCTATCCCCAGAGATGGAGACGGAGAAGTCGAGGAAGGGAAGGGAAGAGTCAGAGATGGACCATGTGAAGGTGAGGGAAGGGTGGAAATTGGAGGCAAGGTGGATGAAATTGTCTAGTTCAGGGCGAGAGCAGGAAACGGCACCGATAGTCATCAATGTATCGGGAAAAAGAGGTGAGGGAGGGGACCCGAGTAGGACTGGAACAAAGATTGTTCCACATAGCCCACGAAAAGGCAGGCATAGCTAGGACCCATGCGGGTACCCATGGCAACACCTTTGATTTGGAGGAAATGAGTGGAGTTAAAGGAGAAGTTGTTCAATGCGAGAACAAGTTCAGCCAGGCGGAGGAGGGTGGTGGTGGATGGGGACTGGTTGGGCCTCTGTTCGGGTGGATGCGGGGAGGATGTTCCCGATGATGGGTGAAACTAGAACTAGGGGGCATAGTCTTAGACTAGGGTTTCTGTGATTTCTGTGTGACTTCATATGAATTTCAAACAGCTCAAGTTAAAATGGAAACAGTCATTCCTCGCCGAATTGAGAGGGGGAGAGAGAGACTGGTCCTAGTCCCAGGCACTTTTGCTTTCGATATAATTTACGGGGCAATACATTAGTACAAAGCTAGATGCCTGCTATATAAAATGTATGAGTTTCACATCAAATTGGGCTGGCTAGTCTCAACTCCAATAGTGGTGGACCCATAGCAAGAAATTGCCCATTATTAGGCACAGGATGTCAATCTCTCAAACACTACTGGATACCTGGCTTTAAAAATAAAAACATTCACACTGGGAGCTCGGATTTTGAAGTGAAGAGAGCAGAGGGATCTCTACTTTGCATATGGATGTACAACAGATGATCTGGAGAGTGTAATACTGTGAATGCAGGCCAAAATGAAGAAAAACAAATTCATATCCAGCACTAACATGCCTCGGTTTGCACAAAAGTTAAAAAAAAGTGATGAGTATGTTGATCAAGGCAGAGGTGGGTGTGACTTAGGGAGGAGAGGATATTGCCACAGAAGACATCTCTGGCATTGTGTAAAACCAGATGCCTTCAGTTCCTATATCACATGCTTTATATTATACAAGCACACTTACCTCTGGCAGTCTTCGCAATGAATGGGCTTCAGTTGAGTTGAATCTTTTCAGCACTGCTTGAATACTGTTTTTTTTCAGGTTTCGCTCATGCCTATCAAATTCCTCCACACAAGGCACCTTGCTGCGTTCTTCAGCATCAACGCCTGGTCCTCTGCTAGACAAATCCAACATCGAGTCAGGACAAGTCTCATTGGTGCTTAGTAGCAGCCCATACATAACCTGGCGGATATACAACGAACACCTGTGACTGCTGGATCGGCACATATTCTCCACCTGAGTGTGCAGGAATGTTCGCTTCAAGATCAAGCAGTCACTGAGAAAGGGGGCTAACTCGCCCTTCATCAGAGCAATGAACACCCACTCGGGGGCTTTGTTGGCCATCACGGTGGGAACGTGGGGCCTCGCGTCTCTGTTCTGAAAGAACTTTGTAAGGTCCACTTCTGACTGGGTGTATTCATCCATATGGGAACAAAGAACTCCTCGGACCGCCTCGTGGTCGTTTGGTTTTAGGTACTTCAGAACGTTTTCGATTGCCTCCCTCGGCTCGGTAAATCGAGACAGCCAGTTCAGGAGCCCTTGAATCCGCACGTTTTTCCTTCTTGTGGAAGCAGAGGTCCTTGTGTTGAATTGCACTCGGGTGAAGAAGGTCTCCAAGGAAGGAAGGTTGACATAATCATTGCCATTCAACACCGCAAAGAGAGGGAGAAGAGCTTTGTTTATGTGGCTAAAGTGGTTACAGAAATTCTCCACGGAGAAACATTGGGCCGAAATGTAGGACTCTGAACGGTCTTTAAGAGTGACTACGTTTCTCCACTTAAAGTAATTGAGGGGACAATAACCAGCCTTCAAATCAAAGATGCAGAAGTCACTGTCTAGTGTTAGGACGGGGCAGGCCCATTGATTAGCGAGAGCCACAATGTCACGGTCTGCTTCAGAATGACACTGGACAGAAGGTACTTGCAACTGCACTAAAACTTGTTTAAAAACTTCTGCGCTGAGCAGCGGCAACACCGTCCCTCCACCGCCTCTAGAAATGATGTGCGCCTTTTGGATTTTGTCCCAGGCACGCTGTTTGAGCGTTTCAAACTTCTTATCGGTAAAGTCGCATCCACCATCAAATACCACGTACGGTGCAATATTACAGAGAGACAGGGCTTCAAAGAATTTGCAGATGACATCAGTAAACAAATCATATTCACCTCCATGCTTAAGATCGAGACCAGAGTCAAAGTAAAGTCGATGAAATAAGTTATTGCCATCGATTACAATTTTTGTATTTTGTAACTTGACATTATTAAAAAAATTATGATTTTCTCCAATGTAGCTCATCAATCCGTGGATACCCATATTCGAGAATGAAAAGCTTCATCCTAGGTAACAAACAATTCGAGTTGGGTGGTTAGGTCATATGTGAGCATTGTATGTAGTACAAAAGCAGCCACAGTCAACTCCAAATTCACTACCTCAATGTACATTTGCTCAGCTTTATACGTATTGAAAGTTCTACAACAGAAATTAGGAGAATGTCATCATTTCCCGTCGACCTCCCCCATGAAGGCAGCCACTCCTATCCACCTCTGCTCTGGCAGAGGCTGAAAGACACAAAGGTCTAGGTTGTCCGATCGTAACACCCATGGTAGCTCATTCATTCTAATGGGTTACCGTGAGCAAAAATATGTTGAATTGCTCCAATGACTTTTGACTGCTTAAACAAATTTGTAACCTGGAGTGATCAACATTTGGCCCAAACTGGATTTGGAAGCAATAGCCCCATCTTAAAAATTGTACTTTTAGTTGCTTCTATTTAAATTTGTTAATCTACTGCTGTTTAGGACAGTATTTCTCAAACTGGGTCCACGACTGGAGGTAATTTCAAGCCTACTCTTCTTTAGGGCTCTGAGCCCAAGATCAGCCACGATCTTATTGAATGGCGGAGCAGGCTCGAGGGGCCGAGTGGCCTATTCCGGCTCCTAATTCTTATGTTCTTATAAAACCGACACTGAACCAGTTCTTGAGAATTATTCTTGAGCAGATTCCTCTCCCTGGCGCTGCGAGCCTGCACTGTCCCTCCCAACACGTGATCAGAGCGCCTGCGGGGCCCTTCAAACACATACAATCCCAGTGCAGCTGTTACAGAGCGTGCCGGCGGGACAGGACGGCGGCGAGTCGTGCTTCCAGCAGCGTCCCAGCAGGTGCACGGGGTGCTCGTGCCCTCACTCACCTTGGCCAGCCTGCTGACGGCTTTAAAAATTGTTCAGCACGAAGTGGCTAACAGTGGCCGTCTGTTGCTGTGGAGTGCTCAGAATTGGCGAGCAACATAGAAGCCTTGGGAAGTCTGTTACATAGAAGATAGGAGCAGGAGGAGGCCATTCAGCCCCTCGAGCCTGTTCCGCCATTCAATGAGATCATGGCTGATCAGTGATCTAACTCTATAATACACGCCTTTGGCCCATATCCCTTAATACCTTTGGTTAACAAAAATCTATCCATCTCAGATTTAAAATTAATTGATCCAGCATAAATTGCTGTTTGCGGAAGAGAGTTCCAAACTTCTACCACCCTTTGTGTGTAGAAGTGTTTCCCAGCTTCACTCCTGAAAGGTCTGGCTCTAATTTTTATACCATTTCCCCTAGTCCTAGACTCCCCGATCAGTGGAACTAGTTTCTCTCCATCTACCCTTTCGGTTCCCCTTAATATCTTGAAAACTTTGATCAAATCACCCCTTAATCTTCAAACCTATGTGTGTCAACTGTGACTCAGTTGGTAGCACCATTGCCTCCGAGTCAGAAGGTTGTGGGTTCAAGTCTCACCCTAGGCTGACACTCCAGTGCAGTGCTGAGGGAGCGCTGCACTGTCGGAGGTGCCGTCTTACAGATGAGACGTTAAACCGAGGCCCCGTCTGTGCTCTCAGGTGGATGTAAAATATCCCACTATTTTGAAGAGCAGGGGGAGTTCTCCCCGGTGTCCTGGGGCCAATATTTATCCCTCAATCAACATCACTAAAACAGATTATCTGGCCATTATCACATTGCTGTTTGTGGGAGCTTGCTGTGTGCAAATTGGCTGCTGCGTTTCCCACATTACAACAGTGACTACACTTCAAAAACTGCTTCATTGGCTGTAAAGCGCTTTGGGACGTCTGGTGATCATGAAAGGCGCTATAGAAATGCAAGTCTTTCTAAATTGCAGGGAAAGTTTGTGCAATCTCTCCTGGAGTGGGGGTATTATTCAGGATTAATCACGTGGGAAGGGCGCTACTTTACCTGTGGTCTTGGTCTCTCAGCCGGGCAGCAGCCACTCCCTGACTGGAGATTGATAGATTTTTGTTAACCAAAGGTATTAAGGGATGTGGGGCAATACGAGCCACGATCTCATTGAATGGCGGACAGTATTGAGGGGCTGAATGGCCTACACCTGTTCCTATGTTCTGAACCTCTCTATACCCATGTGTTAAAAGTTGGACGTGTAGATGAAGTGAAAGAATTTGTACATTCCCGTAAAATGACAGCCACCATTCTGAACACCCTTGCAAAACTGCTGTAGGGTCAGTTTCAATTCCTGACCCAGCTACACTTTCACAGGGGTGAAAAAAGACAGACTTGCATTTGTATAGCGCCTTTCACGACCACCGGACGTCCCAAAGCGCTTTACAGCCAATGAAGTACTTTTTGAAGTGTAGTCATTGTTGTAATGTAGGAAACGCAGCAGGCAATTTGCGCACAGCAAGCTCCCACAAACAGCAATGTGATGATGACCAGATAATCTGTTTTAGTGATGTGGATTGAGGGACAAATATTGGCCCCAGGACACCAGGGAGAACTCCCCTGCTCTTCTTCAAAATAGTGCCATGGGATCTTTTACATCCACCTGAGAGAGCAGACGGGGCCTCGGTTTAAGATCTCATCTGAAACACGGCACCTCCGACAAGGCAGCACTCCCTCAGTACTGCACTGGAGTGTCAGCCTAGACAGAAACATAGAAGATAGGAGCAGGAGTAGGCCATTCGGCCCCTCAAGCCTGCACCGCCATTCAATGAGATCATGGCTGATCATCCAAATTCAGTACCCTGTCCCTGCTTTCTCCCCCCTTTAGCCTGAAGAAATATATCTAACTCCTTCTTGAATATATTTAATGAATTGGCCTCAACTGCCTTGTGTGGTAGAGAATTCCACAGGTTCACCACTCTCTGGGTGAAGAAATTATTTTCCAGAACTCCCTGGAATCAGGAAAGGTCCCGGCAGATTGGAAAACTGCTAATGTAACACCCTTATTTAAGAAGGGAAGTAGACAAAAAGCTGGAAACTATAGACCAGTTAGCCTAACATCTGTGGTTGGCAAAATGTTGGAGTCCATTATTAAGGAAACAGTAACAGAGCATTTGGATAAACATAATTTAATAGGACAGAGTCAGCATGGTTTTATGAAGGGGAAGTCATGTTTGACAAATTTGCTCGAATTCTTTGAGGATGTAACATACAGGGTGGATAAAGGGGAACCAGTGGATGTAGTGTATTTGGACTTCCAAAAGGCATTTGACAAGGTTCCACACAAAAAATTACTGATCAAGATAAGAAATCACAGGATTGGGGGCAATATACTGGCATGGGTGGAAGATTGGCTATCTAACAGAAAACAAAGAGTTGGGATAAATGGTTCATTCTCGGGCTGGCAATCAGTAACTAGTGGTGTTCCGCAGGGGTCAGTGCTGGGACCACAACTCTTTACAATCTATATTAACGATTTGGAGGAAGGGACCGAGTGCAACATATCCAAGTTTGCCGACGATACATAGATGGGAGGGAAAGCAGTGAGTGAGGAGGACATAAAAAACCTGCAAAAGGACATAGACAGGCTAAGTGAGTGGGCAGAGATTTGGCAGATGCAATATAATGCTGGAAAGTGTGAGGTTATGCACTTTGGCAGAAAAAAATCAAAGAGCAAGTTATTATCTAAATGGAGAGAAACTACAAAGTGCTACAGTACAAAGGGATCTGGGGGTCCTGGTGCATGAAACACAGAAGGTTAGTATGCAGGTGCAGCAGGTGATCAGGAAGGCCAATGGAATCTTGGCTTTTATTGCAAGGGGGATGGAGTATAAAAACAGGGAAGTCTTGCTGCAGTTATACAGGGTATTGGTGAGGCCACACCTGGAATACTGCGTACAGTTTTGGTTTCCATATTTAAGAAAAGATATACTTGCTCTCGAGGCGGTTCAGAGAAGGTTCACTCGGTTGATTCTGGAGATGAGGGGGTTGACGTATGAGGAAAGGTTGAGTAGGTTGGGACTCTGCTCATTGGAATTCAGAAGAATGAGAGGCGATCTTATCGAAACATATAAGATTGTGAGGGGGTTTG